>NW_027441297.1:0-179000 GCF_949628215.1 Phalacrocorax aristotelis | reverse complement strand
CCGGGTTTTACTGCCGGTACATTCTCAGGACAGATCTATCCGGGTTTTACCCCCAGTCCATTCCCGGGGCCGGATCCGGTCCGGGTCTTCCGCGGCAGTCCATTCCGGGGCCTGGATCCGGTCCGGGTTTTCCCCGGCAGTCCATTACGAGGTCCGGATCTGGTCCGGGTTTTCCCCGGCAGTCCATTCCGGGACCTGGATCCGGGCCGGGTTTTCCCCGGCAGTCCATTCCGGGGGCTAGATCTGGTCCGGGTTTTCCCCGGCAGTCCATTACGAGGTCCGGATCCGGTCCGGGTTTTCCCCGGCAGTCCATTCCGGGGGCTGGATCTGGTCCGGGTTTTCCCCGGCAGTCCATTCCGGGGCCTGGATCCGGTCCGGGTTTTCCCTGGCAGTCCATTATGAGGTCCGGATCCGGTCCGGTTTTCCCCGGCAGTCCATTCCGGGGGCTGGATCTGGTCCGGGTTTTCCCCGGCAGTCCATTCCGGGGGCCGGATCCGGTCTGGGTTTTCTGCGGCAGTCCATTCCGGGGGCCAAATCTGGTCTGGGTTTTCTTGGCCACAGCATTCCGGGGCCCAGATCCGGTCCGGGTTTTCCGCGGCAGTCCATTCCCGGGACCGGATCCAGTCGGGTTCTCCCTGGCAGTCCATTCAGGGGGCTAAATCCAGTTCGGGTCTTCCGCGGCAGTCCGTTCCGGGGTCCGGATCCGGACCGGGTCTTCCTCGGCAGTCCGTTCCGGGGGCCAAATCTGGTCCGGCTTTTTCCCAGCAGTCCATTCCGGGGTCCGGATCCAGACCAGGTTTGCCGCGGCAGTCCATTCCGGGGTCGGATCCGGGCCAGGTTTTCCGCGGCATGCCATTCCGGGGGCCGGATCCGGTCCGGTTTTTCCGCGGCAGTCCATTCCGGGGTCCGGATCAGGTCCGCTTTTTCCGCGGCAGTCAGTTCCCGGGGCCGGATCCGGTCCGGTTTTTGCGCGGCAGTCCATTCCGGGGGCTGGATCCGGTCCGGATTTTCCGTGGCAGTGCATTCCGGGGGCCGGATCCGGTCTGGGTTTTACCGCAGTCCATTCCGAGGGAGGATCTGGTCTGGGTTTTACCCCCAGTCGATTCCGAAGACAGATCCACTCTGGGTTTTGCCACCAGTCCATTCCGAGTGCGGATCCAGTCCGGGTTTTACTGCCAGTACATTCTCAGGACAGATCTATCCGGGTTTTACCCCCAGTCCATTCCCGGGGCCGGATCCGGTCCGGGTCTTCCGCGGCAGTCCATTCCGGGGCCTGGATCCGGTCCGGGTTTTCCCCGGCAGTCCATTCCGGGGGCTGGATCTGGTCCGGGTTTTCCCCGGCAGTCCATTCCGGGGTCCGGATCCTGTCTGGGTTTTCCACGGCAGTCCATTCCGGGGGCCAAATCCGGTCCAGTTTTTCCGCGGTCACTCCATACTGGGGGCCGGATCCGGTCCGGTTTTTCCGCGGCAGTCCATTCCCGGGGCCGGATCCGGTCTGGGTTTTCTGCGGCAGTCCATTCCGGGGGCCAAATCTGGTCCGGGTTTTCTTGGCCACATCATTCCGGGGCCCAGATCCGGTCCGGGTTTTCTGCGGCAGTCCATTCCCGGGACCGGATCCAGTCGGGTTCTCCCCGGCAGTCCATTCAGGGAGCTAAATCCAGTCCGGGTCTTCCGCGGCAGTCCATTCCGGGGGCTGGATCCGGTCCGGTTTTTCCGCGGCAGTGCATTCCTGGGGCCGGATCCGGTCCGGTTTTTCCGCGGCAGTGCATTCCGGGGGCCGGATCCGGTCCGGTTTTTGCGCGGCACTCCATTCCGGGGACCGGATCCGGTCTGGTTTTTCCGCGGCAGTCCATTCCGGGGTCCGGATCCGGTCCGGTTTTTCCGCGGCAGTGCATTCCGGGGGCCGGATCCGGTCCGGTTTTTCCGCGGCACTCCATTCCGGGGGCCGGACCCGGTCCGGATTTTCCGCGGCAGTGCATTCCGGGCGCCGGATCCGGTCCGGTTTTTCGGCGGCAGTCCATTACGGGTGCCGGATCCGGTCCGGTTTTTCCGCGGCAGTCCGTTCCAGGGGCCGGATCCGGTCCGGTTTTTCCGCGGCAGTCCATTCCGCGGTCCGGATCCGGTCCGGTTTTTCCGCGGCAGTCCATTCCGGGGGCCGGACCCGGTCCGGTTTTTCCGCGGCAGTCCATTCCGGGGGCCGGATCCGGTCCGGTTTTTCCGCGGCAGTCCATTCCGGGGGCCGGATCCGGTCCGGTTTTTCCGCGCCACTCCATTCCGGGGGCCGGATCCGGTCTGGTTTTTCCGCGGCACTCCATTCCGGGGACCGGATCCGGTCCGGATTTTCCGCGGCATTGCATTCCGGGGGCTGGATCCGGTACGGAGTTTCCGCGGCAGTCCATTCCGGGGGCTGGATCTGGTCTGGGTTTTCCGCGGCAGTCCATTCCGGGGGCCGGATCCGGTCCGGGTTTTCCGCGGCAGTCCATTCCCGGGACCGGATCCAGTCGGGTTCTCCCTGGCAGTCCATTCAGGGGGCTAAATCCAGTTCGGGTCTTCCGCGGCAGTCCGTTCCGGGGTCCGGATCCGGACCGGGTCTTCCTCGGCAGTCCGTTCCGGGGGCCAAATCTGGTCCGGCTTTTTCCCAGCAGTCCATTCCGGGGTCGGATCCGGGCCAGGTTTTCCGCGGCATGCCATTCCGGGGGCCGGATCCGGTCCTGTTTTTCCGCGGCAGTCCATTCCGGGGTCCGGATCAGGTCCGCTTTTTCTGCGGCAGTCAGTTCCCGGGGCCGGATCCGGTCCGGTTTTTGCGCGGCAGTCCATTCCGGGGGCTGGATCCCGTCCGGATTTTCCGTGGCAGTCCATTCCGGGGGCCAGATCCGGTCCGGGTTTTCCGTGGCAGTGCATTCCGAGGGAGGATCTGGTCTGGGTTTTACCCCCAGTCGATTCCGAAGACAGATCCACTCTGGGTTTTGCCACCAGTCCATTCCGAGTGCGGATCCAGTCCGGGTTTTACTGCCAGTACATTCTCAGGACAGATCTATCCGGGTTTTACCCCCAGTCCATTCCCGGGGCCGGATCCGGTCCGGGTCTTCCGCGGCAGTCCATTCCGGGGCCTGGATCCGGTCCGGGTTTTCCCCGGCAGTCCATTCCGGGGGCTGGATCTGGTCCGGGTTTTCCCCGGCAGTCCATTCCGGGGTCCGGATCCTGTCTGGGTTTTCCACGGCAGTCCATTCCGGGGGCCAAATCCGGTCCAGTTTTTCCGCGGTCACTCCATACTGGGGGCCGGATCCGGTCCGGTTTTTCCGCGGCAGTCCATTCCCGGGGCCGGATCCGGTCTGGGTTTTCTGCGGCAGTCCATTCCGGGGGCCAAATCTGGTCCGGGTTTTCTTGGCCACATCATTCCGGGGCCCAGATCCGGTCCGGGTTTTCTGCGGCAGTCCATTCCCGGGACCGGATCCAGTCGGGTTCTCCACGGCAGTCCATTCAGGGAGCTAAATCCAGTCCGGGTCTTCCGCGGCAGTCCATTCCGGGGGCTGGATCCGGTCCGGTTTTTCCGCGGCAGTCCATTCCGGGGGCCGGATCCGGTCCGGTTTTTCCGCGGCACACTGTTCGGGGGTCGGATCCGGTCGGTTTTTCCGCGGCAGTGCATTCCTGGGGCCGGATCCGGTCCGGTTTTTCCGCGGCAGTGCATTCCGGGGGCCGGATCCGGTCCGGTTTTTGCGCGGCACTCCATTCCGGGGACCGGATCCGGTCTGGTTTTTCCGCGGCAGTCCATTCCGGGGTCCGGATCCGGTCCGGTTTTTCCGCGGCAGTGCATTCCGGGGGCCGGATCCGGTCCGGTTTTTCCGCGGCACTCCATTCCGGGGGCCGGACCCGGTCCGGATTTTCCGCGGCAGTGCATTCCGGGCGCCGGATCCGGTCCGGTTTTTCGGCGGCAGTCCATTACGGGTGCCGGATCCGGTCCGGTTTTTCCGCGGCAGTCCGTTCCAGGGGCCGGTTCCGGTCCGGTTTTTCCGCGGCAGTCCATTCCGGGGTCCGGATCCGGTCCGGTTTTTCCGCGGCAGTCCATTCCGGGGGCCGGACCCGGTCCGGTTTTTCCGCGGCAGTCCATTCCGGGGGCCGGATCCGGTCCGGTTTTTCCGCGGCAGTCCATTCCGGGGGCCGGATCCGGTCCGGTTTTTCCGCGCCACTCCATTCCGGGGGCCGGATCCGGTCTGGTTTTTCCGCGGCACTCCATTCCGGGGACCGGATCCGGTCCGGATTTTCCGCGGCATTGCATTCCGGGGGCTGGATCCGGTACGGAGTTTCCGCGGCAGTCCATTCCGGGGGCTGGATCTGGTCCGGGTTTTCCGCGGCAGTCCATTCCGGGGGCCGGATCCGGTCCGGGTTTTCCGCGGCAGTCCATTCCCGGGACCGGATCCAGTCGGGTTCTCCCTGGCAGTCCATTCAGGGGGCTAAATCCAGTTCGGGTCTTCCGCGGCAGTCCGTTCCGGGGTCCGGATCCGGACCGGGTCTTCCTCGGCAGTCCGTTCCGGGGGCCAAATCTGGTCCGGCTTTTTCCCAGCAGTCCATTCCGGGGTCGGATCCGGGCCAGGTTTTCCGCGGCATGCCATTCCGGGGGCCGGATCCGGTCCTGTTTTTCCGCGGCAGTCCATTCCGGGGTCCGGATCAGGTCCGCTTTTTCTGCGGCAGTCAGTTCCCGGGGCCGGATCCGGTCCGGTTTTTGCGCGGCAGTCCATTCCGGGGGCTGGATCCCGTCCGGATTTTCCGTGGCAGTGCATTCCGGGGGCTGGATCCGGTCTGGGTTTTACCGCAGTCCATTCCGAGGGAGGATCTGGTCTGGGTTTTACCCCCAGTCGATTCCGAAGACAGATCCACTCTGGGTTTTGCCACCAGTCCATTCCGAGTGCGGATCCAGTCCGGGTTTTACTGCCAGTACATTCTCAGGACAGATCTATCCGGGTTTTACCCCCAGTCCATTCCCGGGGCCGGATCCGGTCCGGGTCTTCCGCGGCAGTCCATTCCGGGGCCTGGATCCGGTCCGGGTTTTCCCCGGCAGTCCATTCCGGGGGCCGGATCTGGTCCGGGTTTTCCCCGGCAGTCCATTCCGGGGGCTGGATCTGGTCCGGGTTTTCCCCGGCAGTCCATTCCGGGGTCCGGATCCCGTCTGGGTTTTCCCCGGCAGTCCATTCCGGGGTCCGGATCCTGTCTGGGTTTTCCACGGCAGTCCATTCCGGGGGCCAAATCCGGTCCAGTTTTTCCGCGGTCACTCCATACTGGGGGCCGGATCCGGTCCGGTTTTTCCGCGGCAGTCCATTCCCGGGGCCGGATCCGGTCTGGGTTTTCTGCGGCAGTCCATTCCGGGGGCCAAATCTGGTCCGGGTTTTCTTGGCCACATCATTCCGGGGCCCAGATCCGGTCTGGGTTTTCTGCGGCAGTCCATTCCCGGGACCGGATCCAGTCGGGTTCTCCCCGGCAGTCCATTCAGGGAGCTAAATCCAGTTCGGGTCTTCCGCGGCAGTCCGTTCCGGGGGCTGGATCCGGTCCGGGTTTTCCGCGGCAGTCCGTTCTGGGGGCCTGATGCGGTCCGGTTTTTCCGCGGCACGCCATTCCGGGGGCCGGATCCGGTCCGGTTTTTCCGCGGCCCAGATCCAGTTTGTTTTACGCGGCAGTCCATTCCGGGGGCCGGATCCAGTCCGGTTTTTCCGCGGCAGTCCGTTCCGGGGGCCGGATCCGGTCCGGTTTTTCCACGGCATGCCATTCCGTGGGCCGGATCCGGTCCGGTTTTTCCGCGGCAGTCCATTCCGGGGGCTGGATCCAGTCCGGTTTTTCCGCGGCAGTCCATTCCCGGGGTCGGAACCGGTCCGGTTTTTCCACAGCAGTGCATTCCGGGGGCCGGATCCAGTCCGGTTTTTCCGCGGCAGTGCATTCCGGGGGCCGGATCCGGTCCGGTTTTTGTGCGGCAGTCCATTACGGGGGCCGGATCCGGTCCGGTTTTTCCACGGCAGACTGTTCGGGGGGCCGGATCCGGTCCGGTTTTTCCGCGGCAGTGCATTCCGGGGGCCGGATCCGGTCCGGGTTTTCCGCGGCAGTCCGTTCCGGGGGCCGGATCCGGTCCGGTTTTTCCGCGGCAGTGCATTCCGGGGGCCGGATCCGGTCCGGGTTTTCCGCGGCAGTCCGTTCCGGGGTCCGGATCCGGTCCGGGTTTTCCGCGGCAGTCCGTTCTGGGGGCCGGATCCGGTCCTTTTTTTGCACGGCAGTCCATTCCGGGGGCCGAATCTGGTCCGGTTTTTCCGCGGCAGTCCATTCCGGGGGCCGGATCCGGTCCGGTTTTTCCGCGGCACTCCATTCCGGGGGCCGGACCCGGTCCGGATTTTCCGCGGCAGTGCATTCCGGGCGCCGGATCCGGTCCGGTTTTTCGGCGCCACTTCATTTCGGGGTCGGATCCGCTCCAGTTTTTCCGCGGCATTGCATTCCGGGGGCCGGATCCGGTCCGGATTTTCCGTGGCACTCCATTCCAGGGGCCCGATCCGGTCCGGTTTTTCCCCGACCACTCCATTCCGGGGGCCGGATCCGGTCCGGTTTTTCCGCGCCACTCCATTCCGGGGGCCGGATGCGGTCCGTTTTTTGTGCGGCAGTCCATTCCGGGGGCCGGATCCGATCCGGATTTTCGGCGGCAGTCCATTGCGGGGACCGGATCCGGTCCGGTTTTTCCGCGGCAGTCCATTCCGGGGGCCTGATGCGGTCCGGTTTTTCCGCGGCACGCCATTCCGGGGGCCGGATCCGGTCCGGTTTTTCCGCGGCCCAGATCCAGTTTGTTTTACGCGGCAGTCCATTCCGGGGGCCGGATCCAGTCCGGTTTTTCCGCGGCAGTCCGTTCCGGGGGCCGGATCCGGTCCGGTTTTTCCACGGCATGCCATTCCGTGGGCCGGATCCGGTCCGGTTTTTCCGCGGCAGTCCATTCCGGGGGCTGGATCCAGTCCGGTTTTTCCGCGGCAGTCCATTCCCGGGGTCGGAACCGGTCCGGTTTTTCCACAGCAGTGCATTCCGGGGGCCGGATCCGGTCCGGTTTTTCCGCGGCAGTGCATTCCGGGGGCCGGATCCGGTCCGGTTTTTGTGCGGCAGTCCATTACGGGGGCCGGATCCGGTCCGGTTTTTCCACGGCAGACTGTTCGGGGGGCCGGATCCGGTCCGGTTTTTCCGCGGCAGTGCATTCCGGGGGCCGGATCCGGTCCGGTTTTTCCGCGGCAGTGCATTCCGGGGGCCGGATCCGGTCCGGGTTTTCCGCGGCAGTCCGTTCCGGGGGCCGGATCCGGTCCGGGTTTTCCGCGGCAGTCCGTTCTGGGGGCCGGATCCGGTCCTTTTTTTGCACGGCAGTCCATTCCGGGGGCCGAATCTGGTCCGGTTTTTCCACGATCACTCCATTCCCGGTGTCGGAACCGGTCCGGTTTTTCCACGGCACTCCATTCCGGGGGTCGGATCCGGTCCGCTTTTTCCACGGCACGACATTCCGGGGGCCGGATCCGGTCTGGTTTTTCCGCGGCAGTCCATTCCGGGGGCCGGATCCGGTCCGGTTTTTCCGCGGCAGTCCATTCCGGGGGCCGGATCCGGTCCGGTTTTTGTGCGGCAGTCCATTCCGGGGGCCGGATCCGGTCCGGTTTTTCCGCGGCAGTCCATTCCGGGGGCCAGATCCGGTCCGGTTTTTCCGCGGCAGTCCATTCCGGGTGCCGGATCCGATCCGGATTTTCGGCGGCAGTCCATTGCGGGGACCGGATCCGGTCTGGTTTTTCCGCGGCAGTGCATTCCGGGGTCCGGATCCAGTCCGGTTCTTCCGCGCCACTCCATTCCGGGGTCGGACCCGCTCCAGTTTTTCCGCCGCAGTCCATTCCAGGGGCTGGATCCGGTCTGGATTTTCCGTGGCAGTCCGTTCCAGGGGCCCCATCCGGTCCGGTTTTTCCCTGACCACTCCCTTCCGGGGTCGGATCCGCTCCAGTTTTTCCACGGCAGTGCATTCCGGGAGCCGGATCCGGTCCATCTTTTGCGCGGCAGTCCATTCTGAGGGCTGGATTTAGTCCGGGTTTTCCCCGGCAGTCCATTCCGGGGGCCGGATCCGGTCGGGTTCTTCCGCGGCACTCCATTCCGGGGGCCGGATGCGGTCTGGTTTTTGCGCGGCAGTCCATTCTGTGGGCCGGATCCGCTCCGGTTTTTCCGCGGCATTGCATTGCGGGGGCTGGATCCGGTCCGGATTTTCTGCGGCAGTCCATTCCGGGGTCCGGATCTGGTCCGGTTTTTCCGTGGCACTCCGTTCCGGGGGCCGGATCCGGTCCGGTTTTTCCGCGGCACTCCATTCCGGGGGCCGGATCCGGTCTGGTTTTTCCGTGGCACTCCATTCCGGGGGCCGGATCCGGTCCGGGTTTTGCGCGGCAGTCCATTCTGGGGGCCGGATCCGGTCCGGTTTTTCCGCGGCACGCCATTCCGGGGGCCGGATCCGGTCCGGGTTTTCCGCGGCACACTGTTCGGGGGTCCGGATCCGGTCCGGTTTTTCCGCGGCAGTCCATTCCAGGGGCCGGATCCGGTCCGGTTTTTCCGCGGCAGTCCATTCCGGGTGCCGGATCCGGTCCGGTTTTTCCGCGGCAGTCCATTCCGGGGGCCGGATCCGGTCCGGTTTTTCCGCGGCAGTCCATTCCGGGGGCCGGATCCGGTCCGGTTTTTCCGCGGCAGTGCATTCCGGGGGCCGGATCCGGTCCGGTTTTTCCGCGGCAGTGCATTCCGGGGGCCGGATCCGGTCCAGTATTTCCGCGGCAGTCCATTCTGGGGGCCGGATGCGGTCCGGATTTTCCGCGGCAGTCCATTCCGGGGTCCGGATCCAGTTCGGGTCTTCCGCGGCAGTCCATTCCGGGGTCCGGATCCAGTTCGGGTCTTCCGCGGCAGTCCGTTCCGGGGTCCGGATCCGGACCGGGTCTTCCTCGGCAGTCCGTTCCGGGGGCCAAATCTGCTCCGGGTTTTCCGCGGCAGTCCAGTCCGGGTCTTCCGCGGCAGTCCATTCCGGGGTCGGATCTGGTCCGGGTTTTCTGCGGCAGTCCATTCCCGGGACCGGATCCAGTCGGGTTCTCCCCGGCAGTCCATTCAGGGAGCTAAATTCAGTTCGGGTCTTCCGCGGCAGTCCGTTCCGGGGGCCAAATCTGGTCCGGGTTTTCCGCGGCAGTCCAGTCCGGGTCTTCCGCGGCAGTCCATTACGGGGGCCGGATCCGGTCTGGTTTTTCCGCGGCACTCCATTCCGGGGGCCGAATCCGGTCCGCTTTTTCCGCGGCAGTGCATTCCGAGGGCCGGATCCGGTCCGGTTTTTCCGCGGCATTGCATTCCGGGGGCCGGATCCGGTCCGGATTTTCCGCGGCAGTCCATTCCGGGGTCCGGATCCAGTTCGGGTCTTCTGCGGCACTGCGTTCCGGGGTCCGGATCCGGACCGGGTCTTCCTCGGCAGTCCGTTCCGGGGGCCAAATCTGGTCCGGGTTTTCCGCGGCAGTCCAGTTCGGATCTTCCGCGGCAGTCCATTCTGGGGTCGGATCCGGTCCGGTTTTTCCGCGGCACGATATTCCGGGGGCCGGATCCGGTCCGGTTTTTCCGCGGCAGTCCATTCCGGGGGCCGGATCCGGTCAGGTTTTTCCGCGGCAGTGCATTCCGGGGGCCGGATCCGGTCCGGTTTTTCCGCGGCAGTGCATTCCGGGGGCCGGATCCGGTCCGCATTTTCCGCGGCAGTCCATTCTGGGGGCCGGATGCGGTCCACTTTTTCCGCGGCAGTGCATTCCGAGGGCCGGATCCGGTCCTGTTTTTCCGCGGCATTGCATTCCGGGGGCTGGATCTGGTCCGGATTTTCCGCGGCAGTCCATTCCGGGGTCCGGATCCAGTTCGGGTCTTCTGCGGCAGTCCATTCCGGGGTCCGGATCCAGTTCGGGTCTTCCGCGGCAGTCCGTTCCGGGGTCCGGATCCGTACCGGGTCTTCCTCGGCAGTCCGTTCCGGGGGCCAAATCTGGTCCGGGTTTTCCGCGGCAGTGCATTCCGGGGTCGGATCCGGGCCAGGTTTTCCGCGGCAGTCCATTCCGGGGGCCGGATCCGGTCAGGTTTTTCCGCGCCACTCCATTCCGGGGTCCGGATCCGGTCCGGATTTTCCGCGCCACTCCATTCTGGGGGCCGGATCCGGTCCGGATATTCCGCGGCATTGCATTCCGGGGACCGGATCCGGTCCGGATTTTCCGCGGCATTGCATTCCGGGGGCCGGATCCGGTCCGGATTTTCCGCGGCAGTCCATTCCGGGGGCTGGATTCGGTCCGGGTTTTCCGCGGCAGTGCATTACGAGGTCCGGATCCAGTCCAGGTTTGCCGCGGCAGTCCATTCCGGGGTCGGATCCGGGCCAGGTTGTCCGCGGCATGCCATTCCGGGGTCCGGATCAGGTCCGCTTTTTCCGCGGCAGTCAGTTCCCGGGGCCGGATCCGGTCCGGTTTTTGCGTGGCAGTCCATTCCGGGGGCCAGACCCGGTCCGGTTTTTGCGCGGCAGTCCATTCCGGGGGCCAGATCCGGTCCGGGTTTTCCGTGGCAGTGCATTCCGGGGGCCGGATCCGGTCTGGGTTTTACCGCAGTCCATTCCGAGGGAGGATCTGTTCTGGGTTTTACCCCCAGTCGATTCCGAAGACAGATCCACTCTGGGTTTTGCCACCAGTCCATTCCGAGTGCGGATCCAGTCCGGGTTTTACTGCCAGTACATTCTCAGGACAGATCTATCCGGGTTTTACCCCCAGTCCATTCCCGGGGCCGGATCCGGTCCGGGTCTTCCGCGGCAGTCCATTCCGGGGCCTGGATCCGGTCCGGGTTTTCCCCGGCAGTCCATTCCGGGGGCCGGATCCGGTCCGGGTTTTGCGCGGCAGTCCATTCTGGGGGCCGGATCCGGTCCGGTTTTTCCGCGGCACGCCATTCCGGGGGCCGGATCCGGTCCGGGTTTTCCGCGGCACACTGTTCGGGGGTCCAGATCCGGTCCGGTTTTTCCGCGGCAGTCCATTCCAGGGGCCGGATCCGGTCCGGTTTTTCCGCGGCAGTCCATTCCGGGTGCCGGATCCGGTCCGGTTTTTCCGCGGCAGTCCATTCCGGGTGCCGGATCCGGTCCGGTTTTTCCGCGGCAGTCCATTCCGGGTGCCGGATCCGGTCCGGTTTTTCCGCGGCAGTCCATTCCGGGGGCCGGATCCAGTCCGGTTTTTCCGCGGCAGTGCATTCCGGGGGCCGGATCCGGTCTGGTTTTTCCGCGGCAGTCCATTCCGGGGACCGGATCCGGTCCGGTTTTTCCGTGGCAGTCCATTCCAGGGGCCGGATCCGGTCCGGTTTTTCCGCGGCAGTCCATTCCGGGAGCCGGATCCGGTCCAGTATTTCCGCGGCAGTCCATTCTGGGGGCCGGATGCGGTCCGGATTTTCCGCGGCAGTCCATTCCGGGGTCCGGATCCAGTTCGGGTCTTCCGCGGCAGTCCATTCCGGGGTCCGGATCCAGTTCGGGTCTTCCGCGGCAGTCCGTTCCGGGGTCCGGATCCGGACCGGGTCTTCCTCGGCAGTCCGTTCCGGGGGCCAAATCTGCTCCGGGTTTTCCGCGGCAGTCCAGTCCGGGTCTTCCGCGGCAGTCCATTCCGGGGTCGGATCTGGTCCGGGTTTTCTGCGGCAGTCCATTCCCGGGACCGGATCCAGTCGGGTTCTCCCCGGCAGTCCATTCAGGGAGCTAAATCCAGTTCGGGTCTTCCGCGGCGGTCCGTTCCGGGGGCCAAATCTGGTCCGGGTTTTCCGCGGCAGTCCAGTCCGGGTCTTCCGCGGCAGTCCATTACGGGGGCCGGATCCGGTCCGGATTTTCCGCGGCACTCCATTCCGGGGGCCGAATCCGGTCCGCTTTTTCCGCGGCAGTGCATTCCGAGGGCCGGATCCGGTCCGGTTTTTCCGCGGCATTGCATTCCGGGGGCCGGATCCGGTCCGGATTTTCCGCGGCAGTCCATTCCGGGGTCCGGATCCAGTTCGGGTCTTCTGCGGCACTGCGTTCCGGGGTCCGGATCCGGACCGGGTCTTCTTCGGCAGTCCGTTCCGGGGGCCAAATCTGGTCCGGGTTTTCCGCGGCAGTCCAGTTCGGATCTTCCGCGGCAGTCCATTCTGGGGCCGGATCCGGTCCGGTTTTTCCGCGGCAGTGCATTCCGGGGGCCGGATCCGGTCCGGTTTTTCCGCGGCACTCCATTCCGGGGGCCGGACCTGGTCCGGATTTTCCGCGGCAGTGCATTCCGGGCGCCGGATCCGGTCCGGTTTTTCGGCGGCAGTCCATTACGGGTGCCGGATCCGGTCCGGTTTTTCCGCGGCAGTCCGTTCCAGGGTCCGGATCCGGTCCGGTTTTTCCGCGGCAGTCCATTCCGGGTGCCGGATCCGGTCCGGTTTTTCCGCGGCAGTCCATTCTGGGGGCCGGACCCGGTCCGGTTTTTCCGCGGCAGTGCATTCCGGGGGCCGGACCCGGTCCGGTTTTTGCGCAGCAGTCCATTCCGGGGGCCGGATCCGGTACGGTTTTTCCGCGGCAGTCCATTCCGGGGGCCGGATCCGGTACGGTTTTTCCGCGGCAGTCCATTCCGGGGGCCGGATCCGGTCCGGTTTTTCCGCGGCAGTGCATTCCGGGGGCCGGATCCGGTCTGGTTTTTCCGCGGCAGTCCATTTTGGGGACCGGATCCGTCCGGATTTTCCGCGGCATTGCATTCCGGGGGCTGGATCCGGTACGGAGTTTCCGCGGCAGTCCATTCCGGGGGCTGGATCTGGTCCGGGTTTTCCGCGGCAGTCCATTCCGGGGGCCGGATCCGGTCCGGGTTTTCCGCGGCAGTCCATTCCCGGGACCGGATCCAGTCGGGTTCTCCCTGGCAGTCCATTCAGGGGGCTAAATCCAGTTCGGGTCTTCCGCGGCAGTCCGTTCCGGGGTCCGGATCCGGTCCGCATTTTCCGCGGCAGTCCATTCCGGGGGCCGGATCCGGTCTGGTTTTTCCGCGGCAGTGCATTCCGGGGGCCGGATCCAGTCCGGTTCTTCCGCGCCACTCCATTCCGGGGTCGGACCCGCTCCAGTTTTTCCGCCGCAGTCCATTCCAGGGGCTGGATCCGGTCTGGATTTTCCGTGGCAGTCCATTCCAGGGGCCCGATCCGGTCCGGTTTTTCCCTGACCACTCCCTTCCGGGGTCGGATCCGCTCCAGTTTTTCCACGGCAGTGCATTCCGGGAGCCGGATCCGGTCCATCTTTTGCGCGGCAGTCCATTCTGGGGGCTGGATTTAGTCCGGGTTTTCCCCGGCAGTCCATTCCGGGGGCCGGATCCGGTCGGGTTCTTCCGCGGCACTCCATTCCGGGGGCCGGATGCGGTCTGGTTTTTGCGCGGCAGTCCATTCTGTGGGCCGGATCCGCTCCGGTTTTTCCGCGGCATTGCATTGCGGGGGCTGGATCCGGTCCGGATTTTCTGCGGCAGTCCATTCCGGGGTCCGGATCTGGTCCGGTTTTTCCGTGGCACTCCGTTCCGGGGGCCGGATCCGGTCCGGTTTTTCCGCGGCACTCCATTCCGGGGGCCGGATCCGGTCCGGGTTTTGCGCGGCAGTCCATTCCGGGGGCCGGATCCGGTCTGGTTTTTCCGTGGCACTCCATTCCGGGGGCCGGATCCGGTCTGGTTTTTCCGCGGCAGTCCATTCCGGGGGCCGGATCCGGTCCGGTTTTTCCGCGGCAGTGCATTCCGGGGGCCGGATCCGGTCCGGTTTTTCCGCGGCAGTGCATTCCGGGGTCCGGATCCGGTCCAGTATTTCCGCGGCAGTCCATTCTGGGGGCCGGATGCGGTCCGGATTTTCCGCGGCAGTCCATTCCGGGGTCCGGATCCAGTTCGGGTCTTCCACGGCAGTCCATTCCGGGGTCCGGATCCAGTTCGGGTCTTCCGCGGCAGTCCGTTCCGGGGTCCGGATCCGGACCGGGTCTTCCTCGGCAGTCCGTTCCGGGGGCCAAATCTGCTCCGGGTTTTCCGCGGCAGTCCAGTCCGGGTCTTCCGCGGCAGTCCATTCCGGGGTCGGATCTGGTCCGGGTTTTCTGCGGCAGTCCATTCCCGGGACCGGATCCAGTCGGGTTCTCCCCGGCAGTCCATTCAGGGAGCTAAATCCAGTTCGGGTCTTCCGCGGCAGTCCGTTCCGGGGGCCAAATCTGGTCCAGGTTTTCCGCGGCAGTCCAGTCCGGGTCTTCCGCGGCAGTCCATTACGGGGGCCGGATCCGGTCCGGTTTTTCCGCGGCACTCCATTCCGGGGGCCGAATCCGGTCCGCTTTTTCCGCGGCAGTGCATTCCGAGGGCCGGATCCGGTCCGGTTTTTCCGCGGCATTGCATTCCGGGGTCCGGATCCGGTCCGGATTTTCCGCGGCAGTCCATTCCGGGGTCCGGATCCAGTTCGGGTCTTCTGCGGCACTGCGTTCCGGGGTCCGGATCCGGACCGGGTCTTCCTCGGCAGTCCGTTCCGGGGGCCAAATCTGGTCCGGGTTTTCCGCGGCAGTCCAGTTCGGATCTTCCGCGGCAGTCCATTCCGGGGTCGGATCCGGTCCGGTTTTTCCGCGGCACGATATTCCGGGGGCCGGATCCGGTCCGGTTTTCCCGCGGCAGTCCATTCCGAGGGCCGGATCCGGTCCGGTTTTTCCGCGGCAGTGCATTCCGGGGGCCGGATCCGGTCCGCATTTTCCGCGGCAGTCCATTCTGGGGGCCGGATGCGGTCCACTTTTTCCGCGGCAGTGCATTCCGAGGGCCGGATCCGGTCCTGTTTTTCCGCGGCATTGCATTCCGGGGGCTGGATCTGGTCCGGATTTTCCGCGGCAGTCCATTCCGGGGTCCGGATCCAGTTCGGGTCTTCTGCGGCAGTCCATTCCGGGGTCCGGATCCAGTTCGGGTCTTCCGCGGCAGTCCGTTCCGGGGTCCGGATCCGTACCGGGTCTTCCTCGGCAGTCCGTTCCGGGGGCCAAATCTGGTCCGGGTTTTCCGCGGCAGTGCATTCCGGGGTCGGATCCGGGCCAGGTTTTCCGCGGCAGTCCATTCCGGGGGCCGGATCCGGTCTGGGTTTTCCGCGGCAGTCCAATCCGGGGGCCGGATCCGGTCCGGTTTTTCCGCGGCAGTCCATTCCGGGGTCCGGATCCGGTCCGGTTTTTCCGCGGCATTGCATTCCGGGGACCGGATCCGGTCCGGATTTTCCGCGGCATTGCATTCTGGGGGCCGGATCCGGTCCGGATTTTCCGCGGCATTGCATTCCGGGGGCCGGATCCGGTCCGGATTTTCCGCGGCAGTCCATTCCGGGGGCTGGATTCGGTCCGGGTTTTCCGCGGCAGTGCATTACGAGGTCCGGATCCAGTCCAGGTTTGCCGCGGCAGTCCATTCCGGGGTCGGATCCGGGCCAGGTTGTCCGCGGCATGCCATTCCGGGGTCCGGATCAGGTCCGCTTTTTCCGCGGCAGTCAGTTCCCGGGGCCGGATCCGGTCCGGTTTTTGCGTGGCAGTCCATTCCGGGGGCCGGACCCGGTCCGGTTTTTGCGCGGCAGTCCATTCCGGGGGCCAGATCCGGTCCGGGTTTTCCGTGGCAGTGCATTCCGGGGGCCGGATCCGGTCTGGGTTTTACCGCAGTCCATTCCGAGGGAGGATCTGTTCTGGGTTTTACCCCCAGTCGATTCCGAAGACAGATCCACTCTGGGTTTTGCCACCAGTCCATTCCGAGTGCGGATCCAGTCCGGGTTTTACTGCCAGTACATTCTCAGGACAGATCTATCCGGGTTTTACCCCCAGTCCATTCCCGGGGCCGGATCCGGTCCGGGTCTTCCGCGGCAGTCCATTCCGGGGCCTGGATCCGGTCCGGGTTTTCCCCGGCAGTCCATTCCGGGGGCTGGATCTGGTCCGGGTTTTCCCCGGCAGTCCATTCCGGGGTCCGGATCCTGTCTGGGTTTTCCACGGCAGTCCATTCCGGGGGCCAAATCCGGTCCAGTTTTTCCGCGGTCACTCCATACTGGGGGCCGGATCCGGTCCGGTTTTTCCGCGGCAGTCCATTCCCGGGGCCGGATCCGGTCTGGGTTTTCTGCGGCAGTCCATTCTGGGGGCCAAATCTGGTCCGGGTTTTCTTGGCCACATCATTCCGGGGCCGGATCCGGTCCGGTTTTTCTGCGGCAGTCCATTCCCGGGACCGGATCCAGTCGGGTTCTCCCCGGCAGTCCATTCAGGGAGCTAAATCCAGTTCGGGTCTTCCGCGGCAGTCCGTTCCGGGGGCCAAATCTGGTCCGGGTTTTCCGCGGCAGTCCAGTCCGGGTCTTCCGCGGCACTCCATTCCGGGGGTCGAATCCAGTCCGGTTCTTCCGCGCCACTTCATTTCGGGGTTGGATCCGCTCCAGTTTTTCCGCGCCACTTCATTTCGGGGTCGGATCCACTCCAGTTTTTCCGCGGCATTGCATTCCGGGGGCCGGATCCGGTCCGGATTTTCCGTGGCACTCCATTCCAGGGGCCCGATCCGGTCCGATTTTTCCCCGACCACTCCATTCCGGGGGCCGGATCCGATCCGGATTTTCGGCGGCAGTCCATTCCGGGGACCGGATGCGGTCCGGGTTTTGCGCGGCAGTCCATTCTGGGGGCCGGATCCGGTCCGGTTTTTCCGCGGCAGCGCATTCCGGGGGCCGGATCCGGTCCGGTTTTTGTGCGGCAGTCCATTCCGGGGGCCGGATCCGGTCCGGTTTTTCCGCGGCAGTCCATTCCGGGGACCGGATCCGTCCGGATTTTCCGCGGCATTGCATTCCGGGGGCTGGATCCGGTACGGAGTTTCCGCGGCAGTCCATTCCGGGGGCTGGATCTGGTCCGGGTTTTCTGCGGCAGTCCATTCCGGGGGCCGGATCCGGTCCGGTTTTTCGGCGGCAGTCCATTACGGGTGCCGGATCCGGTCCGGTTTTTCCGCGGCAGTCCGTTCCAGGGGCCGGATCCGGTCCGGTTTTTCCGCGGCAGTCCATTCCGGGGTCCGGATCCGGTCCGGTTTTTCCGCGGCAGTCCATTCCGGGGGCCGGACCCGGTCCGGTTTTTCCGCGGCAGTGCATCCGGGGGCCGGACCCGGTCCGGTTTTTGCACAGCAGTCCATTCTGGGGGCCGGATCCGGTACGGTTTTTCCGCGGCAGTCCATTCCGGGGGCCGGATCCGGTCCGGTTTTTCCGCGGCAGTGCATTCCGGGGGCCGGATCCGGTCTGGTTTTTCCGCGGCAGTCCATTTTGGGGACCGGATCCGTCCGGATTTTCCGCGGCATTGCATTCCGGGGGCTGGATCCGGTACGGAGTTTCCCCGGCAGTCCATTCTGGGGGCCGGATCCGGTCCGGTTTTTCCGCGGCACGCCATTCCGGGGGCCGGATCCGGTCCGGGTTTTCCGCGGCACACTGTTCGGGGGTCCAGATCCGGTCCGGTTTTTCCGCGGCAGTCCATTCCAGGGGCCGGATCCGGTCCGGTTTTTCCGCGGCACGCCATTCCGGGGGCCGGATCCGGTCCGGGTTTTCCGCGGCAGTGCATTCCGGGGGCCGGATCCGGTCCGGTTTTTCCGCGGCAGTGCATTCCGGGGGCCGGATCCGGTCTGGTTTTTCCGCGGCAGTCCATTCCGGGGACCGGATCCGGTCCGGTTTTTCCGCGGCAGTCCATTCCAGGGGCCGGATCCGGTCCGGTTTTTCCGCGGCAGTCCATTCCGGGAGCCGGATCCGGTCCAGTATTTCCGCGGCAGTCCATTCTGGGGGCCGGATGCGGTCCGGATTTTCCGCGGCAGTCCATTCCGGGGTCCGGATCCAGTTCGGGTCTTCCGCGGCAGTCCATTCCGGGGTCCGGATCCAGTTCGGGTCTTCCGCGGCAGTCCGTTCCGGGGTCCGGATCCGGACCGGGTCTTCCTCGGCAGTCCGTTCCGGGGGCCAAATCTGCTCCGGGTTTTCCGCGGCAGTCCAGTCCGGGTCTTCCGCGGCAGTCCATTCCGGGGTCGGATCTGGTCCGGGTTTTCTGCGGCAGTCCATTCCCGGGACCGGATCCAGTCGGGTTCTCCCCGGCAGTCCATTCAGGGAGCTAAATCCAGTTCGGGTCTTCCGCGGCAGTCCGTTCCGGGGGCCAAATCTGGTCCGGGTTTTCCGCGGCAGTCCAGTCCGGGTCTTCCGCGGCAGTCCATTACGGGGGCCGGATCCGGTCCGGATTTTCCGCGGCACTCCATTCCGGGGGCCGAATCCGGTCCGCTTTTTCCGCGGCAGTGCATTCCGAGGGCCGGATCCGGTCCGGTTTTTCCGCGGCATTGCATTCCGGGGTCCGGATCCGGTCCGGATTTTCCGCGGCAGTCCATTCCGGGGTCCGGATCCAGTTCGGGTCTTCTGCGGCACTGCGTTCCGGGGTCCGGATCCGGACCGGGTCTTCCTCGGCAGTCCGTTCCGGGGGCCAAATCTGGTCCGGGTTTTCCGCGGCAGTCCAGTTCGGATCTTCCGCGGCAGTCCATTCTGGGGCCAGATCCGGTCCGGTTTTTCCGCGGCAGTGCATTCCGGGGGCCGGATCCGGTCCGGTTTTTCCGCGGCACTCCATTCCGGGGGCCGGACCTGGTCCGGATTTTCCGCGGCAGTGCATTCCGGGCGCCGGATCCGGTCCGGTTTTTCGGCGGCAGTCCATTACGGGTGCCGGATCCGGTCCGGTTTTTCCGCGGCAGTCCGTTCCAGGGGCCGGATCCGGTCCGGTTTTTCCGCGGCAGTCCATTCCGGGTGCCGGATCCGGTCCGGTTTTTCCGCGGCAGTCCATTCCGGGGGCCGGACCCGGTCCGGTTTTTCCGCGGCAGTGCATTCCGGGGGCCGGACCCGGTCCGGTTTTTGCGCAGCAGTCCATTCCGGGGGCCGGATCCGGTACGGTTTTTCCGCGGCAGTCCATTCCGGGGGCCGGATCCGGTCCGGTTTTTCCGCGGCAGTGCATTCCGGGGGCCGGATCCGGTCTGGTTTTTCCGCGGCAGTCCATTTTGGGGACCGGATCCGTCCGGATTTTCCGCGGCATTGCATTCCGGGGGCTGGATCCGGTACGGAGTTTCCGCGGCAGTCCATTCCGGGGGCTGGATCTGGTCCGGGTTTTCCGCGGCAGTCCATTCCGGGGGCCGGATCCGGTCCGGGTTTTCCGCGGCAGTCCATTCCCGGGACCGGATCCAGTCGGGTTCTCCCTGGCAGTCCATTCAGGGGGCTAAATCCAGTTCGGGTCTTCCGCGGCAGTCCGTTCCGGGGTCCGGATCCGGTCCGGTTTTTCCGCGGCAGTCCATTCCGGGGGCCGGATCCGGTCTGGTTTTTCCGCGGCAGTGCATTCCGGGGGCCGGATCCAGTCCGGTTCTTCCGCGCCACTCCATTCCGGGGTCGGACCCGCTCCAGTTTTTCCGCCGCAGTCCATTCCAGGGGCTGGATCCGGTCTGGATTTTCCGTGGCAGTCCATTCCAGGGGCCCGATCCGGTCCGGTTTTTCCCTGACCACTCCCTTCCGGGGTCGGATCCGCTCCAGTTTTTCCACGGCAGTGCATTCCGGGAGCCGGATCCGGTCCATCTTTTGCGCGGCAGTCCATTCTGGGGGCTGGATTTAGTCCGGGTTTTCCCCGGCAGTCCATTCCGGGGGCCGGATCCGGTCGGGTTCTTCCGCGGCACTCCATTCCGGGGGCCGGATGCGGTCTGGTTTTTGCGCGGCAGTCCATTCTGTGGGCCGGATCCGCTCCGGTTTTTCCGCGGCATTGCATTGCGGGGGCTGGATCCGGTCCGGATTTTCTGCGGCAGTCCATTCCGGGGTCCGGATCTGGTCCGGTTTTTCCGTGGCACTCCGTTCCGGGGGCCGGATCCGGTCCGGTTTTTCCGCGGCACTCCATTCCGGGGGCCGGATCCGGTCTGGTTTTTCCGTGGCACTCCATTCCGGGGGCCAGATCCGGTCCGGGTTTTGCGCGGCAGTCCATTCTGGGGGCCGGATCCGGTCCGGTTTTTCCGCGGCACGCCATTCCGGGGGCCGGATCCGGTCCGGGTTTTCCGCGGCACACTGTTCGGGGGTCCGGATCCGGTCCGGTTTTTCCGCGGCAGTCCATTCCAGGGGCCGGATCCGGTCCGGTTTTTCCGCGGCAGTCCATTCCGGGTGCCGGATCCGGTCCGGTTTTTCCGCGGCAGTCCATTCCGGGGGCCGGATCCGGTCTGGTTTTTCCGCGGCAGTCCATTCCGGGGGCCGGATCCGGTCCGGTTTTTCCGCGGCAGTGCATTCCGGGGGCCGGATCCGGTCCGGTTTTTCCGCGGCAGTGCATTCCGGGGGCCGGATCCGGTCCGGTTTTTCCGCGGCAGTCCATTCTGGGGGCCGGATGCGGTCCGGATTTTCCGCGGCAGTCCATTCCGGGGTCCGGATCCAGTTCGGGTCTTCCACGGCAGTCCATTCCGGGGTCCGGATCCAGTTCGGGTCTTCCGCGGCAGTCCGTTCCGGGGTCCGGATCCGGACCGGGTCTTCCTCGGCAGTCCGTTCCGGGGGCCAAATCTGCTCCGGGTTTTCCGCGGCAGTCCAGTCCGGGTCTTCCGCGGCAGTCCATTCCGGGGTCGGATCTGGTCCGGGTTTTCTGCGGCAGTCCATTCCCGGGACCGGATCCAGTCGGGTTCTCCCCGGCAGTCCATTCAGGGAGCTAAATCCAGTTCGGGTCTTCCGCGGCAGTCCGTTCCGGGGGCCAAATCTGGTCCGGGTTTTCCGCGGCAGTCCAGTCCGGGTCTTCCGCGGCAGTCCATTACGGGGGCCGGATCCGGTCCGGTTTTTCCGCGGCACTCCATTCCGGGGGCCGAATCCGGTCCGCTTTTTCCGCGGCAGTGCATTCCGAGGGCCGGATCCGGTCCGGTTTTTCCGCGGCATTGCATTCCGGGGTCCGGATCCGGTCCGGATTTTCCGCGGCAGTCCATTCCGGGGTCCGGATCCAGTTCGGGTCTTCTGCGGCACTGCGTTCCGGGGTCCGGATCCAGTTCGGGTCTTCCTCGGCAGTCCGTTCCGGGGGCCAAATCTGGTCCGGGTTTTCCGCGGCAGTCCAGTTCGGATCTTCCGCGGCAGTCCATTCCGGGGTCGGATCCGGTCCGGTTTTTCCGCGGCACGATATTCCGGGGGCCGGATCCGGTCCGGTTTTTCCGCGGCAGTCCATTCCGGGGGCCGGATCCGGTCAGGTTTTTCCGCGGCAGTGCATTCCGGGGGCCGGATCCGGTCCGGATTTTCCGCGGCAGTGCATTCCGGGCGCTGGATCCAGTCCGGTTTTTACATGGCACTCCGTTCCGGGGGCCGGATCCGGTCCGGTTTTTCCGCGGCAGTGCATTCCGGGGGCCGGATCCGGTCCGCTTTTTCCGCGGCAGTCCATTCTGGGGGCCGGATCCGGTCCGGTTTTTCCGCGGCAGTGCATTCCGAGGGCCGGATCCGGTCCGGTTTTTCCGCGGCAGTGCATTCCGGGGGCCGGATCCGGTCCGCATTTTCCGCGGCAGTCCATTCTGGGGGCCGGATGCGGTCCACTTTTTCCGCGGCAGTGCATTCCGAGGGCCGGATCCGGTCCTGTTTTTCCGCGGCATTGCATTCCGGGGGCTGGATCTGGTCCGGATTTTCCGCGGCAGTCCATTCCGGGGTCCGGATCCAGTTCGGGTCTTCTGCGGCAGTCCATTCCGGGGTCCGGATCCAGTTCGGGTCTTCCGCGGCAGTCCGTTCCGGGGTCCGGATCCGTACCGGGTCTTCCTCGGCAGTCCGTTCCGGGGGCCAAATCTGGTCCGGGTTTTCCGCGGCAGTGCATTCCGGGGTCGGATCCGGGCCAGGTTTTCCGCGGCAGTCCATTCCGGGGGCCGGATCCGGTCTGGGTTTTCCGCGGCAGTCCAATCCGGGGGCCGGATCCGGTCCGGTTTTTCCGCGGCAGTCCATTCCGGGGTCCGGATCCGGTCCGGTTTTTCCGCGCCACTCCATTCTGGGGGCCGGATCCGGTCCGGATTTTCCGCGGCATTGCATTCTGGGGGCCGGATCCGGTCCGGATTTTCCGCGGCATTGCATTCCGGGGGCCGGATCCGGTCCGGATTTTCCGCGGCAGTCCATTCCGGGGGCTGGATTCGGTCCGGGTTTTCCGCGGCAGTGCATTACGAGGTCCGGATCCAGTCCAGGTTTGCCGCGGCAGTCCATTCCGGGGTCGGATCCGGGCCAGGTTGTCCGCGGCATGCCATTCCGGGGTCCGGATCAGGTCCGCTTTTTCCGCGGCAGTCAGTTCCCGGGGCCGGATCCGGTCCGGTTTTTGCGTGGCAGTCCATTCCGGGGGCCGGACCCGGTCCGGTTTTTGCGCGGCAGTCCATTCCGGGGGCCAGATCCGGTCCGGGTTTTCCGTGGCAGTGCATTCCGGGGGCCGGATCCGGTCTGGGTTTTACCGCAGTCCATTCCGAGGGAGGATCTGTTCTGGGTTTTACCCCCAGTCGATTCCGAAGACAGATCCACTCTGGGTTTTGCCACCAGTCCATTCCGAGTGCGGATCCAGTCCGGGTTTTACTGCCAGTACATTCTCAGGACAGATCTATCCGGGTTTTACCCCCAGTCCATTCCCGGGGCCGGATCCGGTCCGGGTCTTCCGCGGCAGTCCATTCCGGGGCCTGGATCCGGTCCGGGTTTTCCCCGGCAGTCCATTCCGGGGGCTGGATCTGGTCCGGGTTTTCCCCGGCAGTCCATTCCGGGGTCCGGATCCTGTCTGGGTTTTCCACGGCAGTCCATTCCGGGGGCCAAATCCGGTCCAGTTTTTCCGCGGTCACTCCATACTGGGGGCCGGATCCGGTCCGGTTTTTCCGCGGCAGTCCATTCCCGGGGCCGGATCCGGTCTGGGTTTTCTGCGGCAGTCCATTCCGGGGGCCAAATCTGGTCCGGGTTTTCTTGGCCACATCATTCCGGGGCCCAGATCCGGTCCGGGTTTTCTGCGGCAGTCCATTCCCGGGACCGGATCCAGTCGGGTTCTCCCCGGCAGTCCATTCAGGGAGCTAAATCCAGTTCGGGTCTTCCGCGGCAGTCCGTTCCGGGGGCCAAATCTGGTCCGGGTTTTCCGCGGCAGTCCAGTCCGGGTCTTCCGCGGCACTCCATTCCGGGGGTCGAATCCAGTCCGGTTCTTCCGCGCCACTTCATTTCGGGGTTGGATCCGCTCCAGTTTTTCCGCGCCACTTCATTTCGGGGTCGGATCCGCTCCAGTTTTTCCGCGGCATTGCATTCCGGGGGCCGGATCCGGTCCGGATTTTCCGTGGCACTCCATTCCAGGGGCCCGATCCGGTCCGGTTTTTCCCCGACCACTCCATTCCGGGGGCCGGATCCGATCCGGATTTTCGGCGGCAGTCCATTCCGGGGACCGGATGCGGTCCGGGTTTTGCACGGCAGTCCATTCTGGGGGCCGGATCCGGTCCGGTTTTTCCGCGGCAGCGCATTCCGGGGGCCGGATCCGGTCCGGTTTTTGTGCGGCAGTCCATTCCGGGGGCCGGATCCGGTCTGGATTTTCGGCGGCAGTCCATTCTGGGGGCCGGACGCGGTCCATTTTTTCCGCGGCAGTCCATTTCGGGGTCCGGATCCGGTCCGGTTTTTCCGCGGCAGTGCATTCCGGGGGCAGGATCCGGTCCGGTTTTTAAAAGGCAGACTGTTCGGGGGACGGGATCCGGTCCGGTTTTTCCGCGGCAGTGCATTCCGGGGGCCGGATCCGGTCCGGGTTTTCCGCGCCACTCCATTCCGGGGGCCGGATCCGGTCCGGTTTTTCCGTGGCATGCCATTCCAGGGGCTGGATCCGGTCCGGTTCTTCCGCGGCAGTCCATTCCGGGGGCCGGATCCGGTCCGGTTTTTCCGCGGCAGTCCATTCTGGGGGCCGGATCCGGTCCAGATTTTCCGCGGCATGCCATTGCGGGGGCCGGATCTGGTCCGGGTTTTTCGCGGCAGTGCATTCCGGGGGCCGAATCTGGTCCGGTTTTTCCTGGGCACTCCATTCCCGGGGTCGGAACCGGTCCGGTTTTTCCACAGCAGTGCATTCCGGGGGCCGGATCCGGTCCGGATTTTCCGCGGCAGTGCATTCCGGGCGCTGGATCCGGTCTGGTTTTTCCATGGCACTCCGTTCCGGGGGCCGGATCCGGTC
This sequence comes from Phalacrocorax aristotelis, assembly GCF_949628215.1. Lineage (NCBI taxonomy): Eukaryota > Metazoa > Chordata > Aves > Suliformes > Phalacrocoracidae > Phalacrocorax > Phalacrocorax aristotelis. The sequence continues at coordinate 154,837 of NW_027441297.1, read as the reverse complement.
CGGTTTTTCCGTGGCAGTCCATTCTGGGGGCCGGATGCGGTCCGCTTTTTCTGCGGCAGTGCATTCCGAGGGCCGGATCCGGTCCGGTTTTTCCGTGGCATTGCATTCCGGGGGCTGGATCAGGTCCGGATTTTCCGTGGCAGTCCATTCCGGGGTCCGGATCCAGTCCGGTTTTTCCGCGGCAGTCCATTCCGGGGGCCGGATCCGGTCTGGGTTTTCCGCGCCACTCCATTCCGGGGGCCGGATCCAATCCGGTTCTTCCGCGGCAGTCCATTCCGGGGGCCGGATCCGGTCCGGTTTTTCTGCGGCACGACATTCCGGGGGCCGGATCCGTTCTGGTTTTTCCGCGGCATTGCATTCCAGGGACCGGATCCGGTCCGGATTTTCGGCGGCAGTCCATTCCGGGGACCGGATCCGGTCTGGGTTTTCCGCGGCATGCCATTCCAGGGGCCGGATCCGGTCCGGTTTTTCCGCGGCAGTCCATTCCAGGGTCCGGACCCGGTCCGGTTTTTCCGCGGCACGCCAGTCCTGGGGCCGGATCTGGTCCGGATTTTCCGTGGGACGCCATTCCGGGGTCCGGATCCGGTCCGGTTTTTCCGCGGCAGTCCATTCCGGGTGTCGGATCCTGTCCGGTTTTTCCGCGCCACTCCATTCCGGGGGCCGGATCCAATCCGGTTCTTCCGCGGCAGTCCATTCCGGGGGCCGGATCCGGTCCGGTTTTTCTGCGGCACGACATTCCGGGGGCCGGATCCGGTCTGGTTTTTCCGCGGCATTGCATTCCAGGGACCGGATCCGGTCCGGATTTTCGGCGGCAGTGCATTCCGGGGACCGGATCCGGTCCGGTCTTTCCGCGGCAGTCCGTTCCGGGGGCCGGATCCGGTCCGGATTTTCCGCGGCATTGCATTCCGGGGGCCGGATCCGGTCCTGTTTTTCCGCGGCATTGCATTCCGGGGGCCGGATCCGGTCCGGATTTTCGGCGGCAGTCCATTCCGGGGTCCGGATCCGGTCCGGTTTTTCCTGGGCAGTCCGTTCCGGGGGCTGGATCTGGTCCGGATTTTCCGTGGCAGTACATTCTGGGGGCAGCATCCGGTCCGGTTTTTCCACGGCAGTGCATTCCGTGCGCTGGATCCGGTCCGGTTTTTCCATGGCACTCCGTTCCGGGGGCCGGATCCGGTCCGGTTTTTCCGCGGCAGTCCATTCCGGGGGCCGGATCCGGTCCGGGTCTTCCGCGGCAGTCCATTCTGGGGGCCGGATGCGGTCCGCTTTTTCTGCGGCAGTGCATTCCGAGGGCCGGATCCGGTCCGGTTTTTCCGTGGCATTGCATTCCGGGGGCTGGATCAGGTCCGGATTTTCCGCGGCAGTCCATTCCGGGGTCCGGATCCAGTCCGGGTCTTCCGCGGCAGTCCATTCCGGGGGCCGGATCCGGTCTGGGTTTTCCGCGCCACTCCATTCCGGGGGCCGGATCCAATCCGGTTCTTCCGCGGCAGTCCATTCCGGGGGCCGGATCCGGTCCGGTTTTTCCGCGGCAGTCCATTCCGGGGGCCGGATCCGGTCCGGTTTTTCCGCGGCAGTCCATTCCGGGGGCCGGATCCGGTCCGGTTCTTCCGCGGCAGTCCATTCCGGGGTCGGATCCGCTCCAGTTTTTCCGCGGCATTGCATTCCGGGTGTCGGATATGGTCCGGATTTTCCGTAACAGTCCATTCCAGGGGCCCGATCCGGTCCGTTTTTTCCCCGACCACTCCATTCCGGGGGCTGGATCCGGTCCGGTTCTTCCGCGCCACTCCATTCCGGGGTCGGATCCGCTCCAGTTTTTCCGTGGCACTCCGTTCCGGGGGCCGGATCCGGTCCGGTTTTTCCGCGGCAGGTCATTCCGGGGGCCGGACCCGGTCCGGTTTTTCCGCGGCAGTGCGTTTCGTGGGCCGGATCCGGTCCGGTTTTTCCGCGGCACACTGTTCGGGGGGCCGGATCCGGTCCGGTTTTCCCGCGGCAGTCCATTCCAGGGGCCGGATCCGGTCCGGTTTTTCCGCGGCAGTCCATTCCGGGTGCCGGATCCGGTCCGGTTTTTCCGCGGCACGCCATTCCGGAGGCCGGACCCGGTCCTGTTTTTCCGCGGCATGCCATTCCGGGGGCCAGATCCGGTCTGGGTTTTCCGCGGCAGTCCATTCCGGGGGTCGGATCCGGTCCGGTTTTTCCGCGGCAGTCCATTCCGGGGGCCGGATCCGGTCTGGTTTTTCCGCGGCAGTGCATTCCAGGGGCCGGATCCGGTACGGTTTTTCCGCGGCCCAGATCCAGTTTGTTTTTTCCGCGGCAGTCCATTCCGGGGGCCGGATCCGGTCCGGTTTTTCCGCGGCAGTCCATTCTGGGGGCCGGATCCGGTACGGTTTTTCCACGGCATGCCATTCCGTGGGCCGGATCTGGTCCAGTTATTCCGCGGCACGGATCCGGTCCGGTTTTTCCGCGGCACGCCATTCCGTGGGCTGGATCCGGTCCGGTTTTTCCGCGGCAGTCCGTTCCCAGGGCCGGATCCGGTCCAGTTTTTCCGCGGCCAGGATCCGGTCCTGTTTTTCCGCGGTAGTCTGTTCCGGGGGCCGGATCCGGTCCGGTTTTTCCGCGGCACTCCATTCCGGGTGCCGGATCCGGTGTGGTTTTTCCGCGGCACGCCATTCCGGGGGCCGGACCCGGTCCTGTTTTTCCGCGGCAGTGCATTCCGGAGGCCGGATCCGGTCCGGTTTTTCCGCGGCACTCCATTCCGGGGACCGGATCCGATCCGGTTTTTCCGCGGCACTGCATTCCGGGGGCCAGATCCGGTCTGGATTTTCCGCAGCAGTGCAGTCCGGGGTCCGGATCCGGTCCGGTTTTTCCGCGGCAGTCCATTCCGGGGTCCGGATCCGGTCTGGTTTTTCCGTGGCAGTCCATTCCGGGGTCCGGATCCGGTCCGGTTTTTCCGCGGCAGTGCATTCCGGGGGCCGGATCCGGTCCGGTTTTTCCGCGGCACTCCATTCCGGGGGCCGGATCCGGTCCGGTTTTTCCGCAGCATGCCATTCCGTGGGCCGGATCCGGTCTGGTTTTTCCACGGCAGTGCATTCCGAGGGCCGGATCCGGTCCGGTTTTTCCGCGGCAGTCCGTTCCGGGGGCCGGATCCGGTCCGGTTTTTCCGCGGCACTCCATTAGGGGTGCCGGATCCGGTCCGGTTTTTCCGCGGCAGTCCGTTCCGGGGGCCGGATCTAGTCCGGTTTTTCCGCGGCACACCATTCCGGTGGCCGGACCCGGTCCGGTTTTTCCGCGGCACGCCATTCCGGGGGCCGGATCTGGTCCGGTTTTTCCGCGGCAGTGCATTCCGCGGTCCGGATCCGGTCTGGTTTTTCCGCGGCAGTCTATTCCGGGGGCCGGATCCGGTCCGGTTTTTCCGCGGCACTCCATTCCGGGTATCAGATCCTGTCCGGTTTATCCGTGGCACGCCATTCCGGGGGCCCGATCCGGTCCAGTTTTTCTGCGGCAGTCCATTCCGGGCGCCGGATCCGGTCTGGTTTTTCCGCGGCATACTGTTCGGGGGGCCGGACCCGGTCCGCTTATTCCGCGGCATGCCATTCCGGGGGCCGGATCCGGTCGGGTTTTTCCGCGGCAGTCCGTTCTGGGGGCTGTATCCGGTCCGGTTTCACCGCGGCACTGCGTTCCGGGGGCCGGATCCGGTCCGGTTTTTCCGCGGCAGTCCATTCCGGGGGCCGGATCCGGTCGGGTTTTTCCACGGTAGTCCATTCCGGGGGCCAGATCCGGTCGGGTTTTTCCGCGGCAGTCCATTCCGGGGGCCGGATCCGGTCGGGTTTTTCCACGGTAGTCCATTCCGGGGGCCGGATCCGGTCGGGTTTTTCCGCGGCAGTCCATTCCGGGGGCCGGATCCGGTCGGGTTTTTCCGCGGCCCAGATCCAGTCCGTTTTTTCCGCGGCACGCTATTCCGTGGACCAGATCCAGTTCGGTTTTTCCGCGGTACATTGTTCGGGGGCCTGGATTCGGGCCAGTTTTTCCACGGGACGCCATTCCGAGGGCCGGATCCGGTCTGGTTTTTCCACGGCAGTCCATTCCGGGGGCCGGATCCGGTCCGGTTTTTCGGTGGCACTCCATTCCGGGTGCCGGATTCGGTCCGGTTTTTCCGCGGCAGTCCATTAGGGGTGCCGGATCCGGTGTGGTTTTTCCGCGGCAGTCCATTCCGGGGGCCGGATCCTGTCCAGTTTTTCCGCAGCACTCCATTCCGGGTGCCGGATTCGGTCCGGTTTTTCCGCGGCACTCCATTCCGGGTGTCGGATCCTGTCCGGTTTTTCCGCGGCAGTCCATTCCGGGGGCCGGATCCGGTCCAGTTTTTCCGCAGCAGTACATTCTGGGGGCCGGATCCAGTCCGGTTTTTCCGCGGCAGTCAGTTCCGGGGGCCGGATGCGGTCCGGTTTTTCCGCGGCATGCGATTCTGGGGAACAGATCCGGTCCGGTTTTTCCGCAGCAGTCCATTCCGGGGCCGGATCCGGTCTGGTTTTTCCGCGGCACACTGTTTGGGGGGCCGGATCCGGTCCGGTTTTTCAGAGGCACTGCGTTCCGGGGGCGGGATCCGGTTCGGTTTTTCCGCGGCACTCCATTCCGGAAGCCGGATCCGGTCCGGTATTTCCGCGGCAGTCTGTTCTGGGCGCCGGATCCGGTCCGGTTTTCCGCGGCAGTCCATTCCGGGGGCCGGATCCGGTCCGGAGTTTCCGCGGCACGCCATTCCGGGGGCGGGATCTGGTCCGGTTTTTCCGCGGCACGCCATTCCGGGGTCCGGATCTGGTCCGGTTTTTCCGTGGCATGCCATTCCGGGGGCCGGATCCTGTCTGGTTTTTCCGCGGCACGCCATTCCGTGGGCTGGATCCGGTCCGGATTTTCCGTGGCAGTCCATTCCGGGGGCCGGATCTGGTCAGGTTTTTCCGTGGCACGCCATTCCGTGGGCCGGATCCGGTCCGGTTTTTCCGCGGCAGTCCATTCCGGGGGCCGGATCCGGTCCGGTTTTTCCACGGCATGCCATTCCGTGGGCCGGATCTGGTCCAGTTTTTCCGCGGCCCGGATCCGGTCCGGTTTTTCCGCGGCAGTCCATTCCGGGGGCTGGATCCGGTCCGGTTTTTCCGCGGCAGTCCGTTCCGGGGGCCGCATCCGGTCCGGTTTTCCCGCGACCCGGATCCGGTCCTGTTTTTCCGCGGTATTCCATTCCGGGGGCCGGATCCAGTACGGTTTTTCCGCGGCCCGGATCCGGTCCTGTTTTTCCGCGGCAGTCCATTCCGGTGGCCGGATCTGGTCCGGTTTTTCCACGGCAGTCTATTCCGGGGGCCGGATCTGGTCCGGTTTTTCCGTGGCACGCCATTCCGTGGGCCGGATCCGGTCCGGTTTTTCCGCGGCACTCCATTCCGGGGGCCGGATCCCGTCCGGTTTTTCCGCGGCAGTCCATTCCGGGGGCCGGATCTGGTCCGGATTTTCCGCGGCAGTCCATTCTCGGGGCTGGATCCGGTCCGGTTTTCCGAGGCACTGCGTTCCTGGGGCCGGATCTGGTCCAGTTTTTCTGCGGCAGTCCATTCCGGGGGCCGGATCCGGTCCGGTTTTTCGGTGGCACTCCATTCCGGGGGCCAGATCCGGTCCGGTTTTTCCGCGGCACGCCATTCCGGGGGCTGGATCCGGTCCGGATTTTCCGCGGCAGTCCGTTCCGGGGTCCGGATCCGGTCCGGTTTTTCCGCGGCACTCCATTCCGGGGACCGGATCCGGTCCGGTTTTTCCGCGGCACTCCATTCCGGGGACTGGATCCGGTCCGATTTTTCCGCGGCAGTCCATTCCGGGGGCCGGATCTAGTCCGGTTTTTCCGCGGCACGGCATTCTGGGGGCCCTATCTAGTCCGGTTTTTCCGCGGCACACCATTCCGTGGACCAGATCCGGTCCGGTTTTTCCGCGGCACGCCATTCCGTGGGCCGGATCCGGTCCGGTTTTTCCGCGGCATTGCATTCCGGGGGCCGGATCCGGTCCGGTTTTTCCGCGGCAGTGCATTCCGGGGGCCGGATCCGGTCCGGTTTTTCCGCGGCCCAGATCCAGTTTGTTTTTTCCGCGGCTCGCCATTCCGGGGGCCGGATCCGGTCCGGTTTTTCCGCGGCAGTCCATTCCGGGGGCCGGATCCGGTCCGGTTTTTGTGCGGCAGTCAATTCCGTGGGCCGGATCTGGTCCGGTTTTTCCACGGCACGCCATGCCGTGGGCCGGATCCGGTTCGGTTTTTCTGCGGCAGTCCGTTCCGGGGGCCGGATGCGGTCCGGTTTTTCGGTGGCACTCCATTCCGGGGGCCGGATCCAGTCTGGTTTTTCCGCGGCACGCCATTCCGGGGGCCCGATCCGGTCCGGATTTTCCGGGGCAGTCCGTTCCGGGGTCCGGATCCGGTCCGGTTTTTCCGCGGCAGTCCGTTCCGGGGGCCGGATCTAGTCCGGTTTTTCCGCGGCACTCCAGTCCGGGGGCGGGATCTGGTCTGGTTTTTCCGCGGCAGTCCATTCCGGGTGCCGGATCCGGTCCGGTTTTTCCGCGGCATGCCATTTTGGGGGCCAGATCCTGTCCGGTTTTTCCGCGGCAGTCTATTCCGGGGGCCGGATCCTGTCCGATTTTTCCGCGGCACGCCATTCCGGGGTCCGGATCTGGTCCGGATTTTCCGCGGCACACTGATCGTGGGGCCGGATCCGGTCCAGTTTCTCCGCGGCACTGCCTTCCGGGGGCCTGATGCGGTCCGGTTTTTCCGCGGCACGCCATTCCGGGGGCCAGATCCAGTCCGGTTTTTCCACGGCACGCCATTCCGGGCGCCGGATCTGGTCTGGTTTTTCCGCGGCACAGTGATCGTGGGGCCGGATCCGGTCCGGTTTTTCCGCGGCAGTCCATTCCGGGGGCTGGACCCGGTCCGGATTTTCTGCGGCAGTCCATTCCGGGGGCGGGATCTGGTCCGGTTTTTCCTTGGCAGTCCATTCCGGGGGCCGGATCCGGTCTGGTTTTTCCGTGGCAGTCCATTCCAGGGGCCGGATCCGGTCCGGATTTTCGGCGGCAGTCCATTCCGGTGGCCGGATCTGGTCCAGTTTTTCCGCGGCACGCCATTCCGGGGGCGGGATCTGGTCCGGTTTTTCCGCGGCACGCCGTTCCGGGCGTCCGATCCTGTCCGGTTTTTCCGCGGCAGTCCATTCCGGGTGTCGGATCCTGTCCGGTTTTTCCGCGGCAGTCCGTTCCGTGGGCCGGATGCGGTCCGGTTTTTCCGCGGCATGCGATTCTGGGGACCAGATCCGGTCCGGTTTTTCCGCAGCAGTCCATTCCGGGGGCCGGACCCGGTCCGCTTATTCCGCGGCATGCCATTCCGGGGGCCGGATCCGGTCGGGTTTTTCCGCGGCACGCCGTTCCATCGTCCGGGTCCGGTCCGGTTTTTCCGCGGCAGTGCATTCCGGGGGCCGGATGCGGTCCGGTTTTTCCGCGGCAGTGCATTCTGGGGGCCGGATGCGGTCCGGTATTTCCGCGGCAGTCCATTCTGTGGGCCAGACCCGGGCCGGTTTTTCCGCGGCCTCGATCCGGTCCGGTTTTTCCGCGGCAGTCCATTCCGGGGGCCGGATCCGGTCTCGTTTTTCCGCGGCAGTCCATTCCGGGGGCCGGATCCGGTCTGGTATTTCCGCGGCACACTGATCGTGGGGCTGGATCCGGTCCGGTTTTTCCGCGGCAGTCCGTTCTGGGGGATGGATCCGGTCCGGTTTTCCCGCGGCACTCCATTCCGGGGGCCGGATCCGGTCCGGTTTTTGCGCGGCATTCCATTCCGGGGGCCGGATCCGGTCCGGTTTTTCCACGGCAGTCCATTCCGGGGGCCGGATCCGGTCCGGATTTTCCTGGGCAGTCCATTCCGGGGGCCGGATCCGGTCCGGATTTTCCGCGGCAGTCCGTTCCGGGCGCCGGATCCGGTCCGGTTTTTCCGCGGCACGGCATTCCGGGGGCCGGATCCCGTCCGGATTTTCCGCGGCACGCCATTCCGCGGGCGGGATCTGGTCCGGTTTTTCCGCGGCACGCCATTCCGGGGGCGGGATCTGGTCCGGTTTTTCCACGGCATGGCATTCCGGGGGCTGGATCCGGTCCGGTTTTTCCGCGGCAGTCCATTCCGGGGGCCGGATCCGGTCTAGTTTTTCCGCGGCACGCCATTCCGGGGGCCGGATCCGGTCCGGTTTTTCCGCGGCCCAGATCCAGTTTGTTTTTTCCGCGGCATGCCATTCCGGGGGCCGGATCCGGTCTGGGTTTTCCGCGGCAGTCCATTCCGGGGGCCGGATCCAGTCCGCTTTTCCCGCGGCAGTCCATTCCGGGGGCCGGATCCGGTCTGGTTTTTCCGTGGCACGCTATTCCGTGGGCTGGATCCGGTCCGGATTTTCCGCGGCAGTCCATTCCGGGGGCCGGATCTGGTCTGGTTTTTCCGCGGCACGCCATTCCGTGGGCCGGATCTGGTCCGGTTTTTCCGCAGCAGTCCATTCCGGGGACCGGATCCGGTCCGGTTTTTCCGCGGCACTCCATTCCGGGGGCCGGACCCGGTCCGGTTTTTCCACGGCAGTCCATTCCGGGGGCCGGATCCGGTCCGGTTTTTCCGCGGCAGTCCATTCCGGGGTCCGGATCCGGTCTGGTTTTTCCGCGGCAGTCCATTCCGGGGACCGGATCCGGTCCGGATTTTCCGCGGCACTGAGTTCCGGGGGCCAGATCCTGTCCGGTTTTTCCGCGGCAGTCCATTCCGGGGGCCGGATTCGGTCCGGTTTTTCCGCGGCACTCCATTCCGGGGGCCGGATCCGGTCCGGTATTTCCGCGGCAGTCCATTCCGTGGGCCGGATCCGGTCCGGATTTTCCGCGGCACGCCATTCCGGGGGCGGGATCTGGTCCGGTTTTTCCGTGACACGCCATTCCGGGGGTGGGATCCGGTCCGGATTTTCCGCGGCAGTCCATTCCGGGGTCCGGATCTGGTCCGGTTTTTCCACGGCACGCCATTCCGTGGGCCGGATCCGGTCCGGTGTTTCCGCGGCATTGCATTCCGGGGGCCGGATCCGGTCCGGTTTTTCCGTGGCATGCCATTCCGGGGGCCGGATCCGGTCCGGTGTTTCCGCGGCATTGCATTCCGGGGGCCGGATCCTGTCCGGTTTTTCCGTGGCATGCCATTCCTGGGGCCGGATCCGGTCCGGTTTTTCCGCGGCCCAGATCCAGTTTGTTTTTTCCGCGGCAGTGCATTCCGGGGGCCGGACCCGGTCCGCTTATTCCGCGGCATGCCATTCCGGGGGCCGGATCCGGTCGGGTTTTTCCGCGGCACGCCGTTCCATCGTCCGGGTCCGGTCCGGTTTTTCCGCGGCAGTGCATTCCGGGGGCCGGATGCGGTCCGGTTTTTCCGCGGCAGTGCATTCTGGGGGCCGGATGCGGTCCGGTATTTCCGCGGCAGTCCATTCTGTGGGCCAGACCCGGGCCGGTTTTTCCGCGGCCTCGATCCGGTCCGGTTTTTCCGCGGCAGTCCATTCCGGGGGCCGGATCCGGTCCGGTTTTTCCGCGGCAGTCCATTCCGGGGGCCGGATCCGGTCCAGTTTTCCCGCGGCAGTCCATTCCGGGGGCCGGATCCGGTCTGGTTTTTCCGCGGCAGTCCATTCCGGGGGCCGGATCCGGTCTGGTATTTCCGCGGCACACTGATCGTGGGGCTGGATCCGGTCCGGTTTTTCCGCGGCAGTCCGTTCTGGGGGATGGATCCGGTCCGGTTTTTCCTGGGCAGTCCGTTCCGGAGGCCGGATCCGGTCCGGTTTTTCCGCGGCATGCCATTCCGTGGACCGTATCTGGTCCAGTTTTTCCGCGGCCCGGATCCGGTCCGGTTTTTCCGCGGCAGTCCATTCCGTGGGCTGGATCCGGTCCGGTTTTTACGCGGCAGTCTGTTCCGGGGGCCGGATCCGGTCCGGTTTTTGCGCGGCACGCCGTTTCGGAGGCCGGATCCGGTCCGGTTTTTCCGCGGCCAGGATCCGGTCCTGTTTTTCCGCGGTAGTCCGTTCCGGGGGCCGGATCCGGTCCGGTTTTTCCACACACGCCATTCCGGGCACCGGATCCGGTCCGGTTTTTCCGCGGCACACTGATCGTGGGGCCGGATCCGGTCCGGATTTTCCGCGGCACGCCATTCCGGGGGCGGGATCTAGTCCGGTTTTTCCGCGGCACGCCATTCCGGGGGCGGGATCTGGTCCGGTTTTTCCGTGGCACGCTATTCCGTGGGCTGGATCCGGTCCGGATTTTCCGCGGCAGTCCATTCCGGGGGCCGGATCTGGTCCGGTTTTTCGGTGGCACTCCATTCTGTGGGCCAGACCCGGGCCGGTTTTTCCACGGCAGTCCATTCCGGGGGCCGGATCCGGTCCGGTTTTTCCACGGCAGTCCATTCCGGGGTCCGGATCCGGTCTGGTTTTTCCGCGGCAGTCCATTCCGGAGGCCGGATCCGGTCTGGATTTTCCGCGGCACTGAGTTCCGGGGGCCAGATCCTGTCCGGTTTTTCCGCGGCAGTCCATTCCGGGGGCCGGATTCGGTCCGGTTTTTCCGCGGCACTCCATTCCGGGGGCCGGATCCGGTCCGGTATTTCCGCGGCAGTCCATTCCGGGGGCCGGATCTGGTCCGGATTTTCCGCGGCAGTCCGTTCCGGGCGCAGGATCCTGTCCGGTTTTTCCACGGCATGCCATTCCGTGGGCCGGATCCGGTCCGGATTTTCCGCGGCACGCCATTCCGGGGGCGGGATCTGGTCCGGTTTTTCCGTGGCACGCCATTCCGGGGGCGGGATCCGGTCCGGATTTTCCGTGGCAGTCCATTCCGTGGACCGGATCTGGTCCGGTTTTTCCACGGCACGCCATTCCGTGGGCCGGATCCGGTCCGGTTTTTCCGCAGCAGTCCATTCCGGGGCCGGATCCGGTCTGGTTTTTCCGCGGCACACTGTTTGGGGGGCCGGATCCGGTCCGGTTTTTCAGAGGCACTGCGTTCCGGGGGCGGGATCCGGTTCGGTTTTTCCGCGGCACTCCATTCCGGAAGCCGGATCCGGTCCGGTATTTCCGCGGCAGTCCGTTCCGGGCGCCGGATCCGGTCCGGTTTTTCCGCGGCAGTCCATTCCGGGGGCCGGATCCGGTCCGGAGTTTCCGCGGCACGCCATTCCGGGGGCGGGATCTGGTCCGGTTTTTCCGCGGCACGCCATTCCGGGGTCCAGATCTGGTCCGGTTTTTCCGTGGCATGCCATTCCGGGGGCCGGATCCTGTCTGGTTTTTCCGCGGCACGCCATTCCGTGGGCTGGATCCGGTCCGGATTTTCCGTGGCAGTCCATTCCGGGGGCCGGATCTGGTCAGGTTTTTCCGTGGCACGCCATTCCGTGGGCCGGATCCGGTCTGGTTTTTCCGCGGCAGTCCATTCCGGGGGCCGGATCCGGTCCGGTTTTTCCACGGCATGCCATTCCGTGGGCCGGATCTGGTCCAGTTTTTCCGCGGCCCGGATCCGGTCCGGTTTTTCCGCGGCAGTCCATTCCGGGGGCTGGATCCGGTCCGGTTTTTCCGCGGCAGTCCGTTCCGGGGGCCGCATCCGGTCCGGTTTTCCCGCGACCCGGATCCGGTCCTGTTTTTCCGCGGTATTCCATTCCGGGGGCCGGATCCAGTACGGTTTTTCCGCGGCCCGGATCCGGTCCTGTTTTTCCGCGGCAGTCCATTCCGGTGGCCGGATCTGGTCCGGTTTTTCCACGGCAGTCTATTCCGGGGGCCGGATCTGGTCCGGTTTTTCCGTGGCACGCCATTCCGTGGGCCGGATCCGGTCCGGTTTTTCCGCGGCACTCCATTCCGGGGGCCGGATCCCGTCCGGTTTTTCCGCGGCAGTCCATTCCGGGGGCCGGATCTGGTCCGGATTTTCCGCGGCAGTCCATTCTCGGGGCTGGATCCGGTCCGGTTTTCCGAGGCACTGCGTTCCTGGGGCCGGATCTGGTCCAGTTTTTCTGCGGCAGTCCATTCCGGGGGCCGGATCCGGTCCGGTTTTTCGGTGGCACTCCATTCCGGGGGCCAGATCCGGTCCGGTTTTTCCGCGGCACGCCATTCCGGGGGCTGGATCCGGTCCGGATTTTCCGCGGCAGTCCGTTCCGGGGTCCGGATCCGGTCCGGTTTTTCCGCGGCACTCCATTCCGGGGACCGGATCCGGTCCGGTTTTTCCGCGGCACTCCATTCCGGGGACTGGATCCGGTCCGATTTTTCCGCGGCAGTCCATTCCGGGGGCCGGATCTAGTCCGGTTTTTCCGCGGCACACCATTCCGTGGACCAGATCCGGTCCGGTTTTTCCGCGGCACGCCATTCCGTGGGCCGGATCCGGTCCGGTTTTTCCGCGGCATTGCATTCCGGGGGCCGGATCCGGTCCGGTTTTTCCGCGGCAGTGCATTCCGGGGGCCGGATCCGGTCCGGTTTTTCCGCGGCCCAGATCCAGTTTGTTTTTTCCGCGGCTCGCCATTCCGGGGGCCGGATCCGGTCCGGTTTTTCCGCGGCAGTCCATTCCGGGGGCCGGATCCGGTCCGGTTTTTGTGCGGCAGTCAATTCCGTGGGCCGGATCTGGTCCGGTTTTTCCGCGGCACGCCATGCCGTGGGCCGGATCCGGTTCGGTTTTTCTGCGGCAGTCCGTTCCGGGGGCCGGATGCGGTCCGGTTTTTCGGTGGCACTCCATTCCGGGGGCCGGATCCAGTCTGGTTTTTCCGCGGCACGCCATTCCGGGGGCCCGATCCGGTCCGGATTTTCCGGGGCAGTCCGTTCCGGGGTCCGGATCCGGTCCGGTTTTTCCGCGGCAGTCCGTTCCGGGGGCCGGATCTAGTCCGGTTTTTCCGCGGCACTCCAGTCCGGGGGCGGGATCTGGTCTGGTTTTTCCGCGGCAGTCCATTCCGGGTGCCGGATCCGGTCCGGTTTTTCCGCGGCATGCCATTTTGGGGGCCAGATCCTGTCCGGTTTTTCCGCGGCAGTCTATTCCGGGGGCCGGATCCTGTCCGATTTTTCCGCGGCACGCCATTCCGGGGTCCGGATCTGGTCCGGATTTTCCGCGGCACACTGATCGTGGGGCCGGATCCGGTCCAGTTTCTCCGCGGCACTGCCTTCCGGGGGCCTGATGCGGTCCGGTTTTTCCGCGGCACGCCATTCCGGGGGCCAGATCCAGTCCGGTTTTTCCACGGCACGCCATTCCGGGCGCCGGATCTGGTCTGGTTTTTCCGCGGCACAGTGATCGTGGGGCCGGATCCGGTCCGGTTTTTCCGCGGCAGTCCATTCCGGGGGCTGGACCCGGTCCGGATTTTCTGCGGCACGCCATTCCGGGGGCGGGATCTGGTCCGGTTTTTCCTTGGCAGTCCATTCCGGGGGCCGGATCCGGTCTGGTTTTTCCGTGGCAGTCCATTCCAGGGGCCGGATCCGGTCCGGATTTTCGGCGGCAGTCCATTCCGGTGGCCGGATCTGGTCCAGTTTTTCCGCGGCACGCCATTCCGGGGGCGGGATCTGGTCCGGTTTTTCCGCGGCACGCCGTTCCGGGCGTCCGATCCTGTCCGGTTTTTCCGCGGCAGTCCATTCCGGGTGTCGGATCCTGTCCGGTTTTTCCGCGGCAGTCCGTTCCGTGGGCCGGATGCGGTCCGGTTTTTCCGCGGCATGCGATTCTGGGGACCAGATCCGGTCCGGTTTTTCCGCAGCAGTCCATTCCGGGGGCCGGACCCGGTCCGCTTATTCCGCGGCATGCCATTCCGGGGGCCGGATCCGGTCGGGTTTTTCCGCGGCACGCCGTTCCATCGTCCGGGTCCGGTCCGGTTTTTCCGCGGCAGTGCATTCCGGGGGCCGGATGCGGTCCGGTTTTTCCGCGGCAGTGCATTCTGGGGGCCGGATGCGGTCCGGTATTTCCGCGGCAGTCCATTCTGTGGGCCAGACCCGGGCCGGTTTTTCCGCGGCCTCGATCCGGTCCGGTTTTTCCGCGGCAGTCCATTCCGGGGGCCGGATCCGGTCTCGTTTTTCCGCGGCAGTCCATTCCGGGGGCCGGATCCGGTCTGGTATTTCCGCGGCACACTGATCGTGGGGCTGGATCCGGTCCGGTTTTTCCGCGGCAGTCCGTTCTGGGGGATGGATCCGGTCCGGTTTTCCCGCGGCACTCCATTCCGGGGGCCGGATCCGGTCCGGTTTTTGCGCGGCATTCCATTCCGGGGGCCGGATCCGGTCCGGTTTTTCCACGGCAGTCCATTCCGGGGGCCGGATCCGGTCCGGATTTTCCTGGGCAGTCCATTCCGGGGGCCGGATCCGGTCCGGATTTTCCGCGGCAGTCCGTTCCGGGCGCCGGATCCGGTCCGGTTTTTCCGCGGCACGGCATTCCGGGGGCCGGATCCCGTCCGGATTTTCCGCGGCACGCCATTCCGCGGGCGGGATCTGGTCCGGTTTTTCCGCGGCACGCCATTCCGGGGGCGGGATCTGGTCCGGTTTTTCCACGGCATGGCATTCCGGGGGCTGGATCCGGTCCGGTTTTTCCGCGGCAGTCCATTCCGGGGGCCGGATCCGGTCTAGTTTTTCCGCGGCACGCCATTCCGGGGGCCGGATCCGGTCCGGTTTTTCCGCGGCCCAGATCCAGTTTGTTTTTTCCGCGGCATGCCATTCCGGGGGCCGGATCCGGTCTGGGTTTTCCGCGGCAGTCCATTCCGGGGGCCGGATCCAGTCCGCTTTTCCCGCGGCAGTCCATTCCGGGGGCCGGATCCGGTCTGGTTTTTCCGTGGCACGCTATTCCGTGGGCTGGATCCGGTCCGGATTTTCCGCGGCAGTCCATTCCGGGGGCCGGATCTGGTCTGGTTTTTCCGCGGCACGCCATTCCGTGGGCCGGATCTGGTCCGGTTTTTCCGCAGCAGTCCATTCCGGGGACCGGATCCGGTCCGGTTTTTCCGCGGCACTCCATTCCGGGGGCCGGACCCGGTCCGGTTTTTCCACGGCACGCCATTCCGGGGGCCGGATCCGGTCCGGTTTTTCCGCGGCAGTCCATTCCGGGGTCCGGATCCGGTCTGGTTTTTCCGCGGCAGTCCATTCCGGGGACCGGATCCGGTCCGGATTTTCCGCGGCACTGAGTTCCGGGGGCCAGATCCTGTCCGGTTTTTCCGCGGCAGTCCATTCCGGGGGCCGGATTCGGTCCGGTTTTTCCGCGGCACTCCATTCCGGGGGCCGGATCCGGTCCGGTATTTCCGCGGCAGTCCATTCCGTGGGCCGGATCCGGTCCGGATTTTCCGCGGCACGCCATTCCGGGGGCGGGATCTGGTCCGGTTTTTCCGTGACACGCCATTCCGGGGGTGGGATCCGGTCCGGATTTTCCGCGGCAGTCCATTCCGGGGTCCGGATCTGGTCCGGTTTTTCCACGGCACGCCATTCCGTGGGCCGGATCCGGTCCGGTGTTTCCGCGGCATTGCATTCCGGGGGCCGGATCCGGTCCGGTTTTTCCGTGGCATGCCATTCCGGGGGCCGGATCCGGTCCGGTGTTTCCGCGGCATTGCATTCCGGGGGCCGGATCCTGTCCGGTTTTTCCGTGGCATGCCATTCCTGGGGCCGGATCCGGTCCGGTTTTTCCGCGGCCCAGATCCAGTTTGTTTTTTCCGCGGCAGTGCATTCCGGGGGCCGGACCCGGTCCGCTTATTCCGCGGCATGCCATTCCGGGGGCCGGATCCGGTCGGGTTTTTCCGCGGCACGCCGTTCCATCGTCCGGGTCCGGTCCGGTTTTTCCGCGGCAGTGCATTCCGGGGGCCGGATGCGGTCCGGTTTTTCCGCGGCAGTGCATTCTGGGGGCCGGATGCGGTCCGGTATTTCCGCGGCAGTCCATTCTGTGGGCCAGACCCGGGCCGGTTTTTCCGCGGCCTCGATCCGGTCCGGTTTTTCCGCGGCAGTCCATTCCGGGGGCCGGATCCGGTCCGGTTTTTCTGCGGCAGTCCATTCCGGGGTCCGGATCCGGTCCGGTTTTTCCGCGGCCCAGATCCAGTTTGTTTTTTCCGCGGCAGTCCATTCCGGGGGCCGGATCCGGTCCAGTTTTCCCGCGGCAGTCCATTCCGGGTGCCGGATCCGGTCTGGTTTTTCCGCGGCAGTCCATTCCGGGGGCCGGATCCGGTCTGGTATTTCCGCGGCACACTGATCGTGGGGCTGGATCCGGTCCGGTTTTTCCGCGGCAGTCCGTTCTGGGGGATGGATCCGGTCCGGTTTTTCCTGGGCAGTCCGTTCCGGAGGCCGGATCCGGTCCGGTTTTTCCGCGGCATGCCATTCCGTGGACCGTATCTGGTCCAGTTTTTCCGCGGCCCGGATCCGGTCCGGTTTTTCCGCGGCAGTCCATTCCGTGGGCTGGATCCGGTCCGGTTTTTCCGCGGCAGTCTGTTCCGGGGGCCGGATCCGGTCCGGTTTTTGCGCGGCACGCCGTTTCGGAGGCCGGATCCGGTCCGGTTTTTCCGCGGCCAGGATCCGGTCCTGTTTTTCCGCGGTAGTCCGTTCCGGGGGCCGGATCCGGTCCGGTTTTTCCACACACGCCATTCCGGGCACCGGATCCGGTCCGGTTTTTCCGCGGCACACTGATCGTGGGGCCGGATCCGGTCCGGATTTTCCGCGGCACGCCATTCCGGGGGCGGGATCTAGTCCGGTTTTTCCGCGGCACGCCATTCCGGGGGCGGGATCTGGTCCGGTTTTTCCGTGGCACGCTATTCCGTGGGCTGGATCCGGTCCGGATTTTCCGCGGCAGTCCATTCCGGGGGCCGGATCTGGTCGGTTTTTCGGTGGCACTCCATTCTGTGGGCCAGACCCGGGCCGGTTTTTCCACGGCAGTCCATTCCGGGGGCCGGATCCGGTCCGGTTTTTCCACGGCAGTCCATTCCGGGGTCCGGATCCGGTCTGGTTTTTCCGCGGCAGTCCATTCCGGAGGCCGGATCCGGTCCGGATTTTCCGCGGCACTGAGTTCCGGGGGCCAGATCCTGTCCGGTTTTTCCGCGGCAGTCCATTCCGGGGGCCGGATTCGGTCCGGTTTTTCCGCGGCACTCCATTCCGGGGGCCGGATCCGGTCCGGTATTTCCGCGGCAGTCCATTCCGGGGGCCGGATCTGGTCCGGATTTTCCGCGGCAGTCCGTTCCGGGCGCAGGATCCTGTCCGGTTTTTCCACGGCATGCCATTCCGTGGGCCGGATCCGGTCCGGATTTTCCGCGGCACGCCATTCCGGGGGCGGGATCTGGTCCGGTTTTTCCGTGGCACGCCATTCCGGGGGCGGGATCCGGTCCGGATTTTCCGTGGCAGTCCATTCCGTGGACCGGATCTGGTCCGGTTTTTCCACGGCACGCCATTCCGTGGGCCGGATCCGGTCCGGTGTTTCCGCGGCATTGCATTCCGGGGGCCGGATCCGGTCCGGTTTTTCCGTGGCATGCCATTCCGGGGGCCGGATCCGGTCCGGTGTTTCCGCGGCATTGCATTCCGGGGGCCGGATCCGGTCCGGTTTTTCCGTGGCATGCCATTCCGGAGGCCGGATCCGGTCCGGTTTTTCCGCGGCCCAGATCCAGTTTGTTTTTTCCGCGGCAATGCATTCCGGGGGCCGGATCCGGTCCGGTTTTTCAGAGGCACTGCGTTCCGGGGACCGGATCCGGTTCGGTTTTTCCGCGGCATGCCATTCTGGGGGCCGGATCCTGTCCGGTTTTTCCGCAGCAGTCTATTCCGGGGGCCGGATCCTGTCCGATTTTTCCGCGGCAGTCCATTCCGGGGTCCGGCTCGGGTCCGGATGTTCCGCGGCACTCCATTCCGGGGGCTGGATCCGGTCCAGTTTCTCCGCGGCATGGCATTCCAGGGGCCGGATCCGGTCCAGTTTTTCCGCAGCAGTCCATTCCGGGGGCCGGATCTGGTCCGGTTTTTCAGCGGCACTGCCTTCCGGGGGCCTGATGCGGTCCAGTTTTTCCGCGGCACGCCATTCCGGGGGCCAGATCCAGTCCGGTTTTTCCACGGCACACCATTCCGGGGGCCGGATCCGGTCTGGTTTTTCCGCGGCACAGTGATCGTGGGGCCGGATCCGGTCCGGTTTTTCCGCGGCACGCCATTCCGGGGGCTGGATCCGGTCCGGTTTTTCCGCGGCAGTCCATTCCGGGGGCCGGATCCGGTCCGGTTTTTCCGCGGCACGCCATTCCGGGGGCCGGATCTGGTCCGGTTTTTCCGCGGCAGTCCATTCCGGGGGCCGGATCCGGTCCGGTTTTTCCGCGGCACTCCATTCCGGGGACCGGATCCGGTCCGGTTTTTCCGCGGCAGTCCATTCCAGGGGCTGGATCCGGTCCGGTTTTTCCGCGGCAGTGCATTCCAGGGGCCGGATCCGGTCCGGTTTTTCCGCGGCAGTCCGTTCCGGGGGCCGGATCCGGTCTGGGTTTTCCGCGGCATGCCATTCCAGGGGCCGGATCCGGTCCGGTTTTTCCGCGGCAGTCCATTCCTGGGGCCGGATCCGGTCCGGTTTTTCCGCGGAAGTCCATTCCAGGGTCCGGACCCGGTCCGGTTTTTCCGCGGCAGTCCATTCCGGGAGCCGGATCCGGTCCGGTTTTTCCGCGGCACTCCATTCCGGGGGCCGGATCCGGTCTGGTTTTTCCGCGGCAGTCCATTCCGGGGGCCGGATCCGGTCCTGTTTTTCCGCGGCAGTGCATTCCGGGGGCCGGATCCGGTCGGGTTTTTCCGTGGCAGTGCATTCCGGGGGCCGGATGCGGTCCGGTTTTTCCGCGGCACGCCATTCAGGGGGCCGGATCCGGTCCGGTTTTTCCGCGGCAGTCCATTCTGGGGGCCGGATCCGGTCCGGTTTTTCCGCGGCAGTCCATTCCGGGGGCCGGATCCGGTCTGGTTTTTCCACGGCACGCCATTCCGGGGGCCGGATGCGGTCCGCTTTTTCTGCGGCAGTCCATTCCGGTGGCCGGATCCGGTCCGGTTTTTCCTGGGCAGTCCGTTCCGGAGGCCGGATCCGGTCCGGTTTTTCCGCGGCATGCCATTCCGTGGACCGGATCTGGTCCAGTTTTTCCGCGGCCCGGATCCGGTCCGGTTTTTCCGCGGCAGTCCATTCCGTGGGCTGGATCCGGTCCGGTTTTTCCGCGGCAGTCTGTTCCGGGGGCCGGATCCGGTCCGGTTTTTCCGCGGCACGCCATTCCGGGGGCCGGATCCGGTCCGGTTTTTCCGCGTCCAGGATCCGGTCCTGTTTTTCCGCGGTAGTCCGTTCCGGGGGCCGGATCCGGTCCGGTTTTTCCACGGCACGCCAATCAGGGCACCGGATCCGGTCCGGTTTTTCCGAGGCACACTGATCGTGGGGCCGGATCCGGTCCGGATTTTCCGCGGCACGCCATTCCGGGGGTGGGATCTAGTCCGGTTTTTCCGCGGCACGGCATTCCGGGGGCGGGATCTGGTCCGGTTTTTCCGTGGCATGCCATTCCGGGGGCCGGATCCGGTCTGGTTTTTCCGTGGCACGCTATTCCGTGGGCTGGATCCGGTCCGGATTTTCCGCGGCAGTCCATTCCGGGGGCCGGATCTGGTCCGGTTTTTCCGCGGCACGCCATTCCGTGGGCCGGATCTGGTCCGGTTTTTCCGCGGCAGTCCATTCCGGGGACCGATCCGGTCCGGTTTTTCGGTGGCACTCCATTCTGTGGGCCAGACCCGGGCCGGTTTTTCCACGGCAGTCCATTCCGGGGGCCGGATCCGGTCCGGTTTTTCCGCGGCAGTCCATTCCGGGGTTCGGATCCGGTCTGGTTTTTCCGCGGCAGTCCATTCCGGGGGCCGGATCCGGTCCGGATTTTCCGCGGCACTGAGTTCCGGGGGCCAGATCCTGTCCGGTTTTTCCGCGGCAGTCCATTCCGGGGGCCGGATCCTGTCCGGTTTTTCCGCGGCACTCCATTCCGGGGGCCGGATCCGGTCCGGTATTTCCGCGGCAGTCCATTCCGGGGGCCGGATCTGGTCCGGATTTTCCGCGGCAGTCCGTTCCGGGCGCAGGATCCTGTCCGGTTTTTCCACGGCATGCCATTCCGTGGGCCGGATCCGGTCCGGATTTTCCGCGGCACGCCATTCCGGGGGCGGGATCTGGTCCGGTTTTTCCGTGGCACGCCATTCCGGGGGCGGGATCCGGTCCGGATTTTCCGTGGCAGTCCATTCCGTGGACCGGATCTGGTCCGGTTTTTCCACGGCACGCCATTCCGTGGGCCGGATCCGGTCCGGTGTTTCCGCGGCATTGCATTCCGGGGGCCGGATCCGGTCCGGTTTTTCCGTGGCATGCCATTCCGGAGGCCGGATCCGGTCCGGTTTTTCCGCGGCCCAGATCCAGTTTGTTTTTTCCGCGGCAATGCATTCCTGGGGCCGGATCCGGTCCGGTTTTTCAGAGGCACTGCGTTCCGGGGACCGGATCCGGTTCGGTTTTTCCGCGGCAGTCTATTCCGGGGGCCGGATCCTGTCCGATTTTTCCGCGGCAGTCCATTCCGGGGTCCGGCTCGAGTCCGGATGTTCCGCGGCACTCCATTCCGGGGGCTGGATCCGGTCCAGTTTCTCCGCGGCATGGCATTCCAGGGGCCGGATCCGGTCCAGTTTTTCCGCAGCAGTCCATTCCGGGGGCCGGATCTGGTCCGGTTTTTCAGCGGCACTGCCTTCCGGGGGCCTGATGCGGTCCGGTTTTTCCGCGGCACGCCATTCCGGGGGCCGGATCCGGTCTGGTTTTTCCGCGGCACAGTGATCGTGGGGCCGGATCCGGTCCGGTTTTTCCGCGGCAGTCCATTCCGGGGGCTGGACCCGGTCCGGATTTTCCGCGGCAGTCCGTTCCGGGCGCCGGATCCGGTCCGGTTTTTCCGCGGCACGGCATTCCGGGGGCCGGATCCGGTCCGGTTTTTCCGCGGCACGCCATTCCGGGGACGGGATCTGGTCTGGGTTTTCCGTGGCATGCCATTCCGGGGGCCGGATCCGGTTTGGTTTTTCCGTGGCACGCTATTCCGGTGGCTGGATCCGGTCCGGATTTTCGGCGGCAGTCCATTCCGGTGGCCGGATCTGGTCCAGTTTTTCCGCGGCACGCCATTCCGGGGGCGGGATCTGGTCCGGTTTTTCCGCGGCACGCCGTTCCGGGGGCTGGATCCGGTCCGGTTTTTCCGCGGCAGTCCATTCCGGGTGTCGGATCCTGTCCGGTTTTTCCGCGGCAGTCCGTTCCGTGGGCCGGATGCGGTCCGGTTTTTCCGCGGCATGCGATTCTGGGGACCAGATCCGGTCCAGTTTTTCCGCAGCAGTCCATTCCGGGGGCCGGATCCGGTCTGGTTTTTCCGCGGCATGCCATTCCGGGGGCCGAATCCGGTCCGGTTTTTCCGCGGCAGTGCGTTCCGGGGGCCGGATGCGGTCCGGTATTTCCGCGGCAGTCCATTCTGTGGGCCAGACCCGGGCCGGTTTTTCCGCGGCCTTGATCCGGTCCGGTTTTTCCGCGGCAGTCCATTCCGGGGGCCGGATCTGGTCCGGTTTTTCCGCGGCCCAGATCCAGTTTGTTTTTTCCGCGGCAGTCCATTCCGGGGGCCGGATCCGGTCCGGTTTTTCCACGGCATGCCATTCCGGGGGCCGGATCCGGTCTGGTATTTTCCGCGGCAGTCCGTTCCGGGGGCCGGATCCGGTCCGGTTTTCCCGCGGCACGCCATTCCGGGGGCCGGATCCGGTCTGGTTTTTCCGCGGCAGTCCATTCCGGGGGCCCGATCCGGTCTGGTATTTCCGCGGCACACTGATCGTGGGGCCGGATCCGGTCCGGTTTTTCCACGGCATGCCATTTCGGGGGCTGGATCCGGTCCGGTTTTTCCGCGGCAGTCCGTTCTGGGGGATGGATCCAGTCCGGTTTTTCCACGGCATGCCATTTCGGGGGCTGGATCCGGTCCGGTTTTTCCGTGGCAGTCCGTTCTGGGGGATGGATCCGGTCCGGTTTTTCCGCGGCACTCCATTCCGGGGGCCGGATCCGGTCCGGTTTTTGCGCGGCATTCCATTCTGGGGGCCGGATCCGGTCCGGTTTTTCCGCGGCACGCCATCCGGGGCCCGGATCCGGTCCGGTTTTTCCGCGGCAGTCCATTCTGGGGGCCGGATCCGGTCTGGGTTTTCCGCGGCAGTCCATTCCGGGGGCCGGATCCGGTCTGGTTTTTCCGCGGCACACTGATCGTGGGGCCGGATCCGGTCCGGTTTTTCCGCGGCATGCCATTCCGGTGGCCGAATCCGGTCTAGTTTTTCCGCGGCACGGCATTCCGGGGGCCGGATCCGGTCCGGTTTGTCCACGGCCCAGATCCAGTTTGTTTTTTCCGCGGCACTCCATTCCGGGGGCCGGATCCGGTCCGGTTTTTCCACGGCATGCCATTCCGTGGGCCGGATCTGGTCCGGTTTTTCCGCGGCAGTCCATTACGGGGGCAAGATCCAGTCCAGTTTTTCCGCGGCCCGGATGCGGTCCACTTTTTCCGCGGCATGCCATTCCGGGGGCCAGATCCGGTCCGGTTTTTCCGCGGCAGTCCATTACGGGTGCCAGATCCGGTCCGGTTTTTCCGCGGCACGCCATTCCGGGGGCCAGATCCGGTCCGATTATTCCGCGGCAGTCCATTCCGGGGGCCGTATCCGGTCCGGATTTTCCGCGGCACGCCATTCCAGGGTCCGGATCTGGTCCGGTTTTTCCGCGGCATTGCATTCCGGGGGCAGACCAGGGCCGGTTTTTCCACGGCAGTCCATTCCGGGGGCCAGATCCGGTCTAGTTTTTCCGCGGCCCGGATCCGGTCCGGTTTTTCCGCGGCAGTGCATTCCAGGGGCCGGATCCGGTCCGGTTTTTCCGCGGCAGTCCGTTCCGGGGGCCGGATCCGGTCCGGGTTTTCCGCGGCATGCCATTCCAGGGGCCGGATCCGGTCCAGTTTTTCCGCGGCAGTCCATTCCAGGGTCCGGACCCGGTCCGGTTTTTCCGCGGCACGCCAGTCCTGGGGCCGGATCCGGTCTGGTTTTTCCGCGGCAGTCCATTCCGGGGGCTGGATCCAGTCCGGTTTTTCCGCGGCAGTGCATTCCGGGGGCCGGATCCGGTCGGGTTTTTCCGCGGCAGTGCATTCCGGGGGCCGGATGCGGTCCGGTTTTTCCGCGGCCGTCCATTCCGGGGGCCGGACCCGGTCCGGTTTTTCCGCGGCACGCCATTCAGGGGGCCGGATCCGGTCCGGTTTTTCCGCGGCAGTCCATTCCGGGGGCCGGATCCGGTCCGGTTTTTCCGCGGCAGTGCATTCCGTGGGTCGGATCCGGTCTGGTTTTTCCACGGCCCGGCATTCCGGGGGCCGGATGCGGTCCGCTTTTTCCGCGGCAGTCCATTCCGGTGGCCGGATCCGGTCCGGTTTTTCCTGGGCAGTCCGTTCCGGGGGCCGGATCCGGTCCGGTTTTTCCGCGGCAGTGCATTCCGGGGTCCGGATCCGGTCCGGTTATTCCGCGGCAGTCCGTTCCGGGGGCCGGATCTAGTCCGGTTTTTCCGCGGCACGACATTCTGGGGGCCGGACCCGGTCCGGTTTTTCCAGGGCACACTTTTCAGGGGGCTGGATCTGGTCCGGTTTTTCCGCCGCCCGGTTCTGTCTGGTTTTTCCGCGGCAGTTCATTCCGGGCGCCGGATCCGGTCCGGTTTTTCCGCGGCCCGGACCCGGTCCGGTTTTTCCAGGGCACACTGTTCAGGGGGCCGGATCTGGTCCGGTTTTTCCGCCGCCCGGTTCTGTCTGGTTTTTCCGCGGCAGTCCATTCCGGAGGCCGGATCCGGTCCGGTTTTTCCGCGGCAGTCCATTCCGGGGGCCGGATCCGGTCCGGATTTTCCGCGGCACTGAGTTCCGGGCGCCGGATCCTGTCCGGTTTTTCCGTGGCACTGAGTTCCGGTGGCCGGATCCGGTCCGGATTTTCCACGGCACTGCGTTCCCGGGTCCGGATCCGGTCCGGTTTTTCCGCGGCAGTCCATTCCGGGGGCCGGATCCGGTCCGGTTTTTCCGCGGCAGTCCATTCCGGAGGCCGGATCCGGTCCGGTTTTTCCGCGGCATGCCATTCCGTGGGCCGGATCCGGTCCGGATTTTCCACGGCACTGAGTTCCGGGCGCCGGATCCTGTCCGGTTTTTCCGCGGCCGTCCATTCCGGTGGCCGGATCCGGTCCGGTTTTTCCGAGGCATGCCATTCCGGGGGCCGGATCCGGTCTGGTTTTTCTGCGGCAGTCCATTCCGGGGGCCGCATCCGGTCCGGTTTTTCCGTGGCCCAGATCCGGTCCGGTTTTTCCGCGGCAGTCCATTCCGGGCGCCGGATCCGGTCCGGTTTTTCCGCGGCACGCCATTCCGGGGGCGGGATCCGGTCCGGTTTTTCCGCGGCACGCCATTCCGGGGGTCGGATCCGGTCCGGTTTTTCCACGGCATGCCATTCCGTGGGCCGGATCCGGTCTGGTTTTTCCACGGCAGTGCATTCCGGGGGCTGGATCCGGTCCGGTTTTTCCGCGGCAGTCCATTCCGTCTGCCGGATCCGGTCCGGATTTTCCGCGGCACTGAGTTCCGGGGGCCAGATCCGGTCCGGTTTTTCCGCGGTAGTCCATTCCGGGGGCCGTACCCGGTCCGGTTTTTCCGTGGCCCAGATCCGGTCCGGGTTTTGCGCGGCTCGCCATTCCGGGGGCTGGATCCGGTCCGGTTTTTCCGCGGCTCGCCATTCCGGGGGCCGGATCCGGTCCGGTTTTTCCGCGGCAGTCCATTCCGGGGGCCGATTCCGGTCCGGTTATTCCGTGGCACGCCATTCCGGGGGCTGGATCTGGTCCGGTTTTTCCACGTCCCGGATCCGGTCCAGTTTTTCCACGGCAGTCCATTCCGGTGGCCGGATCTGGTCCGGTTTTTCCACGGCAGTCTATTCCGGGGGCCGGATCCGGTCCGGTTTTTCCGCGGCACGCCGTTTCGGAGGCCGGATCCGGTCCGGTTTTTGCACGGCACGCCATTCCGGAGGCCGGACCCGGCCCGCTTTTCCACGGCATGCCATTCCGTGGGCCGGATCCGGTCTGTTTTTTCCACGGCAGTGCATTCCGGGGGCTGGATCCGGTCCGGTTTTTCCGCGGCAGTCCATTCCGGGGGCCGGATCCGGTCCGGATTTTCCGCGGCACTGAGTTCCGGGGGCCAGATCCGGTCCAGTTTTTCCGCGGCAGTCCATTCCGGGGGCCGGATCCAGTCCGGTTTTTCCACGGCAGTCCATTCCGGGGGCCGTACCCGGTCCGGTTTTTCCGTGGCCCAGATCCGGTCCGGGTTTTGCGCGGCTCGCCATTCCGGGGGCCGGATCCGGTCCGGTTTTTCCACGGCAGTTCATTCCGGTGGCCGGATCTGGTCCGGTTTTTCCACGGCAGTCTATTCCGGGGGCCGGATCCGGTCCGATTTTTGCGCGGCATGCCGCTTCGGAGGCCGGACCCGGCCCGGTTTTTCCGCGGCACGCCGTTTCGGACGCCGGATCCGGTCCGGTTTTTGCGCGGCACGCCGTTTCGGAGGCCGGATCCGGTCCGGTTTTTCCGCGTTACGCCGTTTCGGAGGCCGGATCCGGTCCGGTTTTTCCGCGGCACGCCGTTTCGGAGGCCGGATCCGGTCCGGTTTTTCCGCGGCCCGGATCCGGTCCGGTTTTTCTGCCGCACGCCATTCCTGGGGCTGGATTCGGTCCGGTTTTTCCTGGGCACTCCATTCCGGGGGCCGGATCCGGTCCGGTTTTTCCACGGCATGCCATTCCGGGGGCCGGATCGGATCTAGTTTTTCCGCGGCCCGGATCCGGTCCGGTTTTTCTGCCGCACGCCATTCCGGGGGCCGGATCCGGTCCGGATTTTCCGCGGCACGCCATTCCGGGTGCCGGATCCGGTCCGGTTTTTCCGCGGCAGTCCATTTTGGGAGCCGGATCCGGTCCGGTTTTTCCGCGGCACTCCATTCCGGGGGCCGGATCCGGTCTGGTTTTTCCGCGGCAGTCCATTCCGGGAGCCGGATCCGGTCCGGTTTTTCCGCGGCAGTCCATTCCGGGGGCTGGATCCAGTCCGGTTTTTCCGCGGCAGTCCATTCTGGGGGCCGGATCCGGTACGGTTTTTCCACGGCAGTGCATTCCGGGGGCCGGATGCGGTCCGGTTTTTCCGCGGCCGTCCATTCCGGGGGCCGGACCCGGTCCGGTTTTTCCGCGGCCGTCCATTCCGGGGGCCGGACCCGGTCCGGTTTTTCCGCGGCAGTCCATTCCGGGGGCCGGATCCGGTCCGGTTTTTCCACGGCAGTGCATTCCGTGGGTCGGATCCGGTCTGGTTTTTCCACGGCCCGGCATTCCGGGGGCCGGATGCGGTCCGCTTTT
Organism: Phalacrocorax aristotelis; assembly: GCF_949628215.1. Classification (NCBI taxonomy): domain Eukaryota; kingdom Metazoa; phylum Chordata; class Aves; order Suliformes; family Phalacrocoracidae; genus Phalacrocorax; species Phalacrocorax aristotelis. The sequence continues at coordinate 128,483 of NW_027441297.1, read as the reverse complement.
TCCGCGGCAGTCCATTCCGGTGGCCGGATCCGGTCCGGTTTTTCCTGGGCAGTCCGTTCCGGGGGCCGGATCCGGTCCGGTTTTTCCGCGGCAGTGCATTCCGGGGTCCGGATCCGGTCCGGTTATTCCGCGGCAGTCCGTTCCGGGGGCCGGATCTAGTCCGGTTTTTCCGCGGCACGACATTCTGGGGGCCGGACCCGGTCCGGTTTTTCCAGGGCACACTTTTCAGGGGGCCGGATCTGGTCCGGTTTTTCCGCCGCCCGGTTCTGTCCGATTTTTCTGCGGCAGTCCATTCCGGGGGCCGGATCCGGTCCGGTTTTTCCGGGCCGGACCCGGTCCGGTTTTTCCAGGGCACACTGTTCAGGGGGCCGGATCTGGTCCGGTTTTTCCGCCGCCCGGTTCTGTCTGGTTTTTTCACGGCAGTCCATTCCGGAGGCCGGATCCGGTCCGGTTTTTCCGCGGCAGTCCATTCCGGAGGCCGGATCCGGTCCGGTTTTTCCGCGGCAGTCCATTCCGGGGGCCGGATCCGGTCCGGATTTTCCGCGGCACTGAGTTCCGGTGGCCGGATCCGGTCCGGATTTTCCACGGCACTGCGTTCCCGGGTCCGGATCCGGTCCGGTTTTTCCGCGGCAGTCCATTCCGGGGGCCGCATCCGGTCCGGTTTTTCCGCGGCAGTCCATTCCGGAGGCCGGATCCGGTCCGGTTTTTCCGCGGCATGCCATTCCGTGGGCCGGATCCGGTCCGGATTTTCCACGGCACTGAGTTCCGGGCGCCGGATCCTGTCCGGTTTTTCCGCGGCCGTCCATTCCGGTGGCCGGATCCGGTCCGGTTTTTCCGAGGCATGCCATTCCGGGGGCCCGATCCGGTCCGGTTTTTCTGCGGCAGTCCATTCCGGGGGCCGCATCCGGTCTGGTTTTTCTGCGGCAGTCCATTCCGGGGGCCGCATCCGGTCCGGTTTTTCCGTGGCCCAGATCCGGTCCGGTTTTTCCGCGGCAGTCCATTCCGGGCGCCGGATCCGGTCCGGTTTTTCCGCGGCACGCCATTCCGGGGGCGGGATCCGGTCCGGTTTTTCCGCGGCACGCCATTCCGGGGGTCGGATCCGGTCCGGTTTTTCCACGGCATGCCATTCCGTGGGCCGGATCCGGTCTGGTTTTTCCACGGCAGTGCATTCCGGGGGCTGGATCCGGTCCGGTTTTTCCGCGGCAGTCCATTCCGGGGGCCGGATCCGGTCCGGATTTTCCGCGGCACTGAGTTCCGGGGGCCAGATCCGGTCCGGTTTTTCCGCGGTAGTCCATTCCGGGGGCCGTACCCGGTCCGGTTTTTCCGTGGCCCAGATCCGGTCCGGGTTTTGCGCGGCTCGCCATTCCGGGGGCTGGATCCGGTCCGGTTTTTCCGCGGCTCGCCATTCCGGGGGCCGGATCCGGTCCGGTTTTTCCGCGGCAGTCCATTCCGGGGACCGATTCCGGTCCGGTTTTTCCGTGGCACGCCATTCCGGGGGCCGGATCTGGTCCGGTTTTTCCACGGCCCGGATCCGGTCCAGTTTTTCCACGGCAGTCCATTCCGGTGGCCGGATCTGGTCCGGTTTTTCCACGGCAGTCTATTCCGGGGGCCGGATCCGGTCCGGTTTTTCCGCGGCACGCCGTTTCGGAGGCCGGATCCGGTCCGGTTTTTGCACGGCACGCCATTCCGGAGGCCGGACCCGGCCCGCTTTTCCACGGCATGCCATTCCGTGGGCCGGATCCGGTCTGGTTTTTCCACGGCAGTGCATTCCGGGGGCTGGATCCGGTCCGGTTTTTCCGCGGCAGTCCATTCTGGGGGCCGGATCCGGTCTGGATTTTCCGCGGCACTGAGTTCCGGGGGCCAGATCCGGTCCAGTTTTTCCGCGGCACGCCGTTTCGGAGGCCGGATCCGGTCCGGTTTTTCCGCGGCACGCCATTCCGGGGGTCGGATCCGGTCCGGTTTTTCCGCGGCATGCCATTCCGTGGGCCGGATCCGGTCTGGTTTTTCCACGGCAGTGCATTCCGGGGGCTGGATCCGGTCCGGTTTTTCCGCGGCAGTCCATTCCGGGGGCCGGATCCAGTCCGGATTTTCCGCGGCACTGAGTTCCGGGGGCCAGATCCGGTCCGGTTTTTCCGCGGCAGTCCATTCTGGGGGCCGGATCCGGTCTGGGTTTTCCGCGGCAGTCCATTCCGGAGGCCGGATCCGGTCTGGTTTTTCCGCGGCACACTGATCGTGGGGCCGGATCCGGTCCGGTTTTTCCGCGGCATGCCATTCCGGTGGCCGGATCCCGTCCGGTTTTTCCGCGGCAGTCCATTCCGGGGGCCGAATCCGGTCTAGTTTTTCCGCGGCACGGCATTCCGGGGGCCGGATCCGGTCCGGTTTTTCCACGGCCCAGATCCAGTTTGTTTTTTCCGCGGCAGTCCATTCCGGGGGCCGGATCCAGTCCGGTTTTTCCGCGGCAGTACATTCCGTGGGCCGGATCCGGTCCGGTTTTTCCACGGCATGCCATTCCGTGGGCCGGATCTGGTCCGATTATTCCGCGGCAGTCCATTCCGGGGGCCAGACCAGGGCCGGTTTTTCCGCGGCAGTCCATTCCGGGGGCAAGATCCAGTCCAGTTTTTCCGCGGCCCGGATGCGGTCCACTTTTTCCGCGGCATGCCATTCCGGGGGCCAGATCCGGTCCGCTTTTTCCGCGGCAGTCCATTACGGGTGCCAGATCCGGTCCGGTTTTTCCGCGGCACGCCATTCCGGGGGCCAGATCCGGTCCGATTATTCCGCGGCAGTCCATTCCGGGGGCCGTATCCGGTCCGGATTTTCCGCGGCACGCCATTCCAGGGTCCGGATCTGGTCCGGTTTTTCCACGGCAGTCTATTCCGGGGGCCGGATCCGGTCCGATTTTTGCGCGGCATGCCGCTTCGGAGGCCGGACCCGGCCCGGTTTTTCCGCGGCACGCCGTTTCGGAGGCCGGATCCGGTCCGGTTTTTGCGCGGCACGCCGTTTCGGAGGCCGGATCCGGTCCGGTTTTTCCGCGGCACGCCGTTTCGGAGGCCGGATCCGGTCCGGTTTTTCCGCGGCACGCCGTTTCGGAGGCCGGATCCGGTCCGGTTTTTCCGCGGCCCGGATCCGGTCCGGTTTTTCTGCCGCACGCCATTCCTGGGGCTGGATTCGGTCCGGTTTTTCCTGGGCACTCCATTCCGGGGGCCGGATCAGGTCCGGTTTTTCCACGGCAGTCCATTCCGGGGGCCGGATCGGATCTAGTTTTTCCGCGGCCCGGATCCGGTCCGGTTTTTCTGCCGCACGCCATTCCGGGGGCCGGATCCGGTCCGGATTTTCCGCGGCACGCCATTCCGGGTGCCGGATCCGGTCCGGTTTTTCCGCGGCACACTGATCGTGGGGCCGGATCCGGTCCGGTTTTTCCGCGGCATGCCATTCCGGTGGCCGAATCCGGTCTAGTTTTTCCGCGGCACGGCATTCCGGGGGCCGGATCCGGTCCGGTTTGTCCACGGCCCAGATCCAGTTTGTTTTTTCCGCGGCAGTCCATTCCGGGGGCCGGATCCGGTCCGGTTTTTCCACGGCATGCCATTCCGTGGGCCGGATCTGGTCCGGTTTTTCCGCGGCAGTCCATTACGGGGGCAAGATCCAGTCCAGTTTTTCCGCGGCCCGGATGCGGTCCACTTTTTCCGCGGCATGCCATTCCGGGGGCCAGATCCGGTCCGGTTTTTCCGCGGCAGTCCATTACGGGTGCCAGATCCGGTCCGGTTTTTCCGCGGCACGCCATTCCGGGGGCCAGATCCGGTCCGATTATTCCGCGGCAGTCCATTCCGGGGGCCGTATCCGGTCCGGATTTTCCGCGGCACGCCATTCCAGGGTCCGGATCTGGTCCGGTTTTTCCGCGGCATTGCATTCCGGGGGCAGACCAGGGCCGGTTTTTCCACGGCAGTCCATTCCGGGGGCCAGATCCGGTCTAGTTTTTCCGCGGCAGTCCATTCCAGGGTCCGGACCCGGTCCGGTTTTTCCGCGGCAGTGCATTCCAGGGGCCGGATCCGGTCCGGTTTTTCCGCGGCACTCCATTCCGGGGGCCGGATCCGGTCCGGTTTTTCCGCGGCAGTGCATTCCAGGGGCCGGATCCGGTCCGGTTTTTCCGCGGCAGTCCGTTCCGGGGGCCGGATCCGGTCCGGGTTTTCCGCGGCATGCCATTCCAGGGGCCGGATCCGGTCCAGTTTTTCCGCGGCAGTCCATTCCAGGGTCCGGACCCGGTCCGGTTTTTCCGCGGCACGCCAGTCCTGGGGCCGGATCCGGTCTGGTTTTTCCGCGGCAGTCCATTCCGGGGGCTGGATCCAGTCCGGTTTTTCCGCGGCAGTGCATTCCGGGGGCCGGATCCGGTCGGGTTTTTCCGCGGCAGTGCATTCCGGGGGCCGGATGCGGTCCGGTTTTTCCGCGGCCGTCCATTCCGGGGGCCGGACCCGGTCCGGTTTTTCCACGGCACGCCATTCAGGGGGCCGGATCCGGTCCGGTTTTTCCGCGGCAGTCCATTCCGGGGGCCGGATCCGGTCCGGTTTTTCCGCGGCAGTGCATTCCGTGGGTCGGATCCGGTCTGGTTTTTCCACGGCCCGGCATTCCGGGGGCCGGATGCGGTCCGCTTTTTCCGCGGCAGTCCATTCCGGTGGCCGGATCCGGTCCGGTTTTTCCTGGGCAGTCCGTTCCGGGGGCCGGATCCGGTCCGGTTTTTCCGCGGCAGTGCATTCCGGGGTCCGGATCCGGTCCGGTTATTCCGCGGCAGTCCGTTCCGGGGGCCGGATCTAGTCCGGTTTTTCCGCGGCACGACATTCTGGGGGCCGGACCCGGTCCGGTTTTTCCAGGGCACACTTTTCAGGGGGCCGGATCTGGTCCGGTTTTTCCGCCGCCCGGTTCTGTCTGGTTTTTCCGCGGCAGTTCATTCCGGGCGCCGGATCCGGTCCGGTTTTTCCGCGGCCCGGACCCGGTCCGGTTTTTCCAGGGCACACTGTTCAGGGGGCCGGATCTGGTCCGGTTTTTCCGCCGCCCGGTTCTGTCTGGTTTTTCCGCGGCAGTCCATTCCGGAGGCCGGATCCGGTCCGGTTTTTCCGCGGCAGTCCATTCCGGGGGCCGGATCCGGTCCGGATTTTCCGCGGCACTGAGTTCCGGGCGCCGGATCCTGTCCGGTTTTTCCGTGGCACTGAGTTCCGGTGGCCGGATCCGGTCCGGATTTTCCACGGCACTGCGTTCCCGGGTCCGGATCCGGTCCGGTTTTTCCGCGGCAGTCCATTCCGGGGGCCGGATCCGGTCCGGTTTTTCCGCGGCCCGGATCCGGTCCGGTTTTTCTGCCGCACGCCATTCCGGGGGCCGGATCCGGTCCGGATTTTCCGCGGCACGCCATTCCGGGTGCCGGATCCGGTCCGGTTTTTCCGCGGCACACTGATCGTGGGGCCGGATCCGGTCCGGTTTTTCCGCGGCAGTCCATTCCGGGGGCCGCATCCGGTCCGGTTTTTCCGCGGCAGTCCATTCCGGAGGCCGGATCCGGTCCGGTTTTTCCGCGGCATGCCATTCCGTGGGCCAGATCCGGTCCGGATTTTCCACGGCACTGAGTTCCGGGCGCCGGATCCGGTCCGGTTTTTCCGCGGCCGTCCATTCCGGTGGCCGGATCCGGTCCGGTTTTTCCGAGGCATGCCATTCCGGGGGCCCGATCCGGTCCGGTTTTTCTGCAGCAGTCCATTCCGGGGGCCGCATCCGGTCCGGTTTTTCCGTGGCCCAGATCCGGTCCGGTTTTTCCGCGGCAGTCCATTCCGGGCGCCGGATCCGGTCCGGTTTTTCCGCGGCACGCCATTCCGGGGGCGGGATCCGGTCCGGTTTTTCCGCGGCACGCCATTCCGGGGGTCGGATCCGGTCCGGTTTTTCCACGGCATGCCATTCCGTGGGCCGGATCCGGTCTGGTTTTTCCACGGCAGTGCATTCCGGGGGCTGGATCCGGTCCGGTTTTTCCGCGGCAGTCCATTCCGGGGGCCGGATCCGGTCCGGATTTTCCGCGGCACTGAGTTCCGGGGGCCAGATCCGGTCCGGTTTTTCCGCGGTAGTCCATTCCGGGGGCCGTACCCGGTCCGGTTTTTCCGTGGCCCAGATCCGGTCCGGGTTTTGCGCGGCTCGCCATTCCGGGGGCTGGATCCGGTCCGGTTTTTCCGCGGCTCGCCATTCCGGGGGCCGGATCCGGTCCGGTTTTTCCGCAGCAGTCCATTCCGGGGGCCGATTCCGGTCCGGTTTTTCCGTGGCACGCCATTCCGGGGGCCGGATCTGGCCCGGTTTTTCCACGGCCCGGATCCGGTCCAGTTTTTCCACGGCAGTCCATTCCGGTGGCCGGATCTGGTCCGGTTTTTCCACGGCAGTCTATTCCGGGGGCCGGATCCGGTCCGGTTTTTCCGCGGCAGTCCATTCCGGGGGCCGATTCCGGTCCGGTTTTTCCGCGGCACGCCATTCCGGGGGCCGGATCTGGTCCGGTTTTTCCACGGCCCGGATCCGGTCCAGTTTTTCCACGGCAGTCCATTCCGGTGGCCGGATCTGGTCCGGTTTTTCCACGGCACGCCGTTTCGGAGGCCGGATCCGGTCCGGTTTTTGCACGGCACGCCATTCCGGAGGCCGGACCCGGCCCGCTTTTCCACGGCATGCCATTCCGTGGGCCGGATCCGGTCTGGTTTTTCCACGGCAGTGCATTCCGGTGGCCGGATCTGGTCCGGTTTTTCCACGGCAGTCTATTCCGGGGGCCGGATCCGGTCCGATTTTTGCGCGGCATGCCGCTTCGGAGGCCGGACCCGGCCCGGTTTTTCCGCGGCACGCCGTTTCGGAGGCCGGATCCGGTCCGGTTTTTGCGCGGCACGCCGTTTCGGAGGCCGGATCCGGTCCGGTTTTTCCGCGGCACGCCGTTTCGGAGGCCGGATCCGGTCCGGTTTTTCCGCGGCCCGGATCCGGTCCGGTTTTTCTGCCGCACGCCATTCCTGGGGCTGGATTCGGTCCGGTTTTTCCTGGGCACTCCATTCCGGGGGCCGGATCAGGTCCGGTTTTTCCACGGCAGTCCATTCCGGGGGCCGGATCGGATCTAGTTTTTCCGCGGCCCGGATCCGGTCCGGTTTTTCTGCCGCACGCCATTCCGGGGGCCGGATCCGGTCCGGATTTTCCGCGGCACGCCATTCCGGGTGCCGGATCCAGTCCGGTTTTTCCGAGGCAGTCCATTCCGGTGGCCGGATACGGTCCGGTTTTTCTGCGGCAGTCCATTCCGGGCGCCGGATCCGGTCCGGTTTTTCCGCACACGCCATTCCGGGTGCCGGATCCAGTCCGGTTTTTCCGAGGCAGTCCATTCCGGGGTCCGGATCCGGTCCGGTTTTTCCACGGCACTGCGTTCCGAGGTCCGGATCCGGTCCGGTTTTTCCGCGGCAGTCCATTCCGGGGGCCGGATCTGGTCCGGTATTTCCACGGCAGTGCATTCCGGGGTCCGGACCCGGTCCGTTTTTTCCACGGCAGTGCATTCCGGGGGCCGGATCCGGTCCGGTTTTTCCGCGGCAATGCATTCCGGGGGCCGGATCCGGTCCGGTTTTTCCGCGGCAGTCCATTCCTGGGGCCGGATCCGGTCCGGTTTTTCCGCGGCACTCCATTCCGGGGGCCGATTCCGGTCCGGTTTTTCCGCGGCACACCGTTCCGGGGGCCGGATCCGGTCCGGTTATTCCGCGACAGTGCATTCCGGGGGCCGGATCCGGTCCGGTTTTTCCGCGGCACGCCATTTCGGGGCCGGATCCGGTCCGGTTTTTCCACGGCAGTCCGTTCCGGGGGCCGGATCCGGTCCGGTTTTTCCGCGGCACGCCATTCCGGGGGCCGGATCTGGTCCGGTTTTTCCACGGCCTGTATCCGGTCCAGTTTTTCCACGGCAGTCCATTCCGGTGGCCGGATCTGGTCCGGTTTTTCCACGGCAGTCTATTCCGGGGGCCGGATCCGGTCCGGTTTTTCCGCGGCACGCCGTTTCGGAGGCCGTATCCGGTCCGGTTTTTCCGCGGCACGCCGTTTCGGAGGCCGGATCCGGTCCGGTTTTTCCGCGGCACGCCGTTTTGGAGGCCGGATCCGGCCCGGTGTTTGCGCGGCACGCCGTTTCGGAGGCCGGATCCGGCCCGGTTTTTCCGCGGCACGCCATTTTGGAGGCCGGATCCGGTCCGGTTTTTCCGTGGCACTCCGTTTCGGAGACCGGATTTGGTCCGGTTTTTCCGCGGCCCGGATCCGGTCCGGTTTTTCTGCCGCACGCCATTCCTGGGGCTGGATTCGGTCTGGTTTTTCCGCGGCACTCCATTCCGGGTGCCGGATCCGGTCCGGTTTTTCCGCGGCAGTCCATTCCGGAGGCCGGATCCGGTCCGGTTTTTCCGCGGCAGTCCATTCCGGGGGCCGGATCCGGTCCGGATTTTCCGCGGCACTGAGTTCCGGGGGCCAGATCCGGTCCAGTTTTTCCGCGGCCGTCCATTCCGGGGGCCGGATCCGGTCCGGATTTTCCACGGCACTGCGTTCCCGGGTCCGGATCCGGTTCGGTTTTTCCGTGGCACTCCATTCCGGGGGCCGGATCCGGTCCGGTTTTTCCGAGGCATGCCATTCCGGGGACCAGATCCGGTCCGGTTTTTCTGCGGCAGTCCATTCCGGGGGCCGCATCCGGTCCTGTTTTTCCGCCGCCCGGTTCTGTCCGGTTTTTCCGCGGCTCGCCATTCCGGGGGCCGGATCCGGTCCGGTTTTTCCGCGGCAGTCCATTCCGGGGGCCGGATCCGGTCCGGTTTTTCTGCGGCACGCCATTCCGTGGGCTGGATCCGGTCTGGTTTTTCCACGGCAGTGCATTCCGGGGGCCGGATCCGGTCCGGTTTTTCCGCGGCAGTCCATTCCGGGGGCCGGATCCGGTTCGGATTTTCCGCGGCACTGAGTTCCAGGGGCCAGATCCAGTCCGGTTTTTCCGCGGCAGTCCATTCCGGGGGCCGGATCCAGTCCGGTTTTTCCACGGCAGTCCATTCCGGGGGCTGTACCCGGTCCGGTTTTTCCGTGGCCCAGATCCGGTCTGGTTTTTCCGCGGCACTCCATTCCGGGGGCTGGATCCGGTTCGGTTTTTCCGCGGCACGCCGTTTCGGAGGCCGGATCCGGTCCGGTTTTTCCGCGGCACGCCGTTTCGGAGGCCGGATCCGGTCCGGTTTTTCCGCGGCCCGGATCCGGTCCGGTTTTTCTGCCGCACGCCATTACTGGGGCTGGATTCGGTCCGGTTTTTCCGCGGCACTCCATTCCGGAGGCCGGATCCGGTCCGGTTTTTCCGCGGCTCGCCATTCCGGGGGCCGGATCCGGTCCGGTTTTTACGTAGCATGCCGTTTCGGAGGCCGGACCAGGCCCGGTTTTTCCGCGGCACGCCGTTTCGGAGGCCGGATCCGGTCCGGTTTTTCCGCGGCACGCCGTTTCGGAGGCCGGATCCGGTCCGGTTTTTCCGCGGCCCGGATCCGGTCCGGTTTTTCTGCCGCACGCCATTCCTGGGGCTGGATTCGGTCCGGTTTTTCCGCGGCACTCCATTCCGGAGGCCGGATCCGGTCCGGTTTTTCCGCGGCTCGCCATTCCGGGGGCCGGATCCGGTCCGGTTTTTCCGCGGCAGTCCATTCCGGGGGCCGGATCCGGTCCGGATTTTCCGCGGCACTGAGTTCCGGGCGCCGGATCCTGTCCGGTTTTTCCGCGGCCGTCCATTCCGGTGGCCGGATCCGGTCCGGATTTTCCACGGCAGTCCGTTCCGGGGTCGGATCCGGTCCGGTTTTTCCGCGGCAGTCCGTTCCGGGGGCCGGATCTAGTCCGGTTTTTCCGCGGCACGACATTCTGGGGGCCGGACCCGGTCCGGTTTTTCCAGGGCACACTGTTCAGGGGGCCGGATCTGGTCCGGTTTTTCCGCCGCCCGGTTCTGTCTGGTTTTTCCGCGGCAGTCCATTCCGGGGGCCGGATCCGGTCCGATTTTTCTGCGGCAGTCCATTCCGGGGGCCGGATCCGGTCCGGTTTTTCCGCGGCCCGGACCCGGTCCGGTTTTTCCAGGGCACACTGTTCAGGGGGCCGCATCTGGTCCGGTTTTTCCGCCGCCCGGTTCTGTCCGGTTTTTCCGAGGCAGTCCATTCCGGGGGCCGGATCCAGTCCGGTTTTTTTGCGGCAGTCCATTCCGGGGGCCGGATCCGGTCTGGTTTTTCCGCGGCACGGCATTCCGGGGGCCGGATCCTGTCCGGTTTTTCCGTGGCACTGAGTTCCGGTGGCCGGATCCGGTCCGGATTTTCCACGGCACTGCGTTCCGGGGTCCGGATCCGGTCCGGTTTTTCCGCGGCAGTCCATTCCGGAGGCCGGATCCGGTCCGGTTTTTCCGCGGCATGCCATTCCGTGGGCCGGATCCGGTCCGGATTTTCCACGGCACTGAGTTCCGGGCGCCGGATCCGGTTCGGTTTTTCCGCGGCCGTCCATTCCGGTGGCCGGATCCGGTCCGGTTTTTCCGAGGCATGCCATTCCGGGGACCAGATCCGGTCCGGTTTTTCTGCGGCAGTCCATTCCGGGGGCCGCATCCGGTCCTGTTTTTCCGCCGCCCGGTTCTGTCCGGTTTTTCCGCGGCTCGCCATTCCGGGGGCCGGATCCGGTCCGGTTTTTCCGCGGCAGTCCATTCCGGGGGCCGGATCCGGTCCGGTTTTTCTGCGGCACGCCATTCCGTGGGCTGGATCCGGTCTGGTTTTTCCACGGCAGTGCATTCCGGGGGCCGGATCCGGTCCGGTTTTTCCGCGGCAGTCCATTCCGGGGGCCGGATCCGGTTCGGATTTTCCGCGGCACTGAGTTCCAGGGGCCAGATCCAGTCCGGTTTTTCCGCGGCAGTCCATTCCGGGGGCCGGATCCAGTCCGGTTTTTCCACGGCAGTCCATTCCGGGGGCTGTACCCGGTCCGGTTTTTCCGTGGCCCAGATCCGGTCTGGTTTTTCCGCGGCACTCCATTCCGGGGGCTGGATCCGGTTCGGTTTTTCCGCGGCACGCCGTTTCGGAGGCCGGATCCGGTCCGGTTTTTCCGCGGCACGCCGTTTCGGAGGCCGGATCCGGTCCGGTTTTTCCGCGGCCCGGATCCGGTCCGGTTTTTCTGCCGCACGCCATTACTGGGGCTGGATTCGGTCCGGTTTTTCCGCGGCACTCCATTCCGGAGGCCGGATCCGGTCCGGTTTTTCCGCGGCTCGCCATTCCGGGGGCCGGATCCGGTCCGGTTTTTACGTAGCATGCCGTTTCGGAGGCCGGACCAGGCCCGGTTTTTCCGCGGCACGCCGTTTCGGAGGCCGGATCCGGTCCGGTTTTTCCGCGGCACGCCGTTTCGGAGGCCGGATCCGGTCCGGTTTTTCCGCGGCCCGGATCCGGTCCGGTTTTTCTGCCGCACGCCATTCCTGGGGCTGGATTCCGTCCGGTTTTTCCGCGGCACTCCATTCCGGAGGCCGGATCCGGTCCGGTTTTTCCGCGGCTCGCCATTCCGGGGGCCGGATCCGGTCCGGTTTTTCCGCGGCAGTCCATTCCGGGGGCCGGATCCGGTCCGGATTTTCCGCGGCACTGAGTTCCGGGCGCCGGATCCTGTCCGGTTTTTCCGCGGCCGTCCATTCCGGTGGCCGGATCCGGTCCGGATTTTCCACGGCAGTCCGTTCCGGGGTCGGATCCGGTCCGGTTTTTCCGCGGCAGTCCGTTCCGGGGGCCGGATCTAGTCCGGTTTTTCCGCGGCACGACATTCTGGGGGCCGGACCCGGTCCGGTTTTTCCAGGGCACACTGTTCAGGGGGCCGGATCTGGTCCGGTTTTTCCGCCGCCCGGTTCTGTCTGGTTTTTCCGCGGCAGTCCATTCCGGGGGCCGGATCCGGTCCGATTTTTCTGCGGCAGTCCATTCCGGGGGCCGGATCCGGTCCGGTTTTTCCGCGGCCCGGACCCGGTCCGGTTTTTCCAGGGCACACTGTTCAGGGGGCCGCATCTGGTCCGGTTTTTCCGCCGCCCGGTTCTGTCCGGTTTTTCCGCGGCAGTCCATTCCGGGGGCCGGATCCAGTCCGGTTTTTTTGCGGCAGTCCATTCCGGGGGCCGGATCCGGTCTGGTTTTTCCGCGGCACGGCATTCCGGGGGCCGGATCCTGTCCGGTTTTTCCGTGGCACTGAGTTCCGGTGGCCGGATCCGGTCCGGATTTTCCACGGCACTGCGTTCCGGGGTCCGGATCCGGTCCGGTTTTTCCGCGGCAGTCCATTCCGGAGGCCGGATCCGGTCCGGTTTTTCCGCGGCATGCCATTCCGTGGGCCGGATCCGGTCCGGATTTTCCACGGCACTGAGTTCCGGGCGCCGGATCCGGTTCGGTTTTTCCGCGGCCGTCCATTCCGGTGGCCGGATCCGGTCCGGTTTTTCCGAGGCATGCCATTCCGGGGGCCCGATCCGGTCCGGTTTTTCTGCGGCAGTCCATTCCGGGGGCCGCATCCGGTCCGGTTTTTCCGTGGCCCAGATCCGGTCCGGTTTTTCCGCGGCAGTCCATTCCGGGCGCCGGATCCGGTCCGGTTTTTCCGCGGCACGCCATTCCGGGGGTCGGATCCGGTCCGGTTTTTCCGCGGCATGCCATTCCGTGGGCCGGATCCGGTCTGGTTTTTCCACGGCAGTGCATTCCGGGGGCTGGATCCGGTCCGGTTTTTCCGCGGCAGTCCATTCTGTCTGCCGGATCCGGTCCGGATTTTCCGCGGCACTGAGTTCCGGGGGCCAGATCCGGTCCGGTTTTTCCGCGGTAGTCCATTCCGGGGGCCGTACCCGGTCCGGTTTTTCCGTGGCCCAGATCCGGTCCGGGTTTTGCGCGGCTCGCCATTCCGGGGGCTGGATCCGGTCCGGTTTTTCCGCGGCTCGCCATTCCGGGGGCCGGATCCGGTCCGGTTTTTCCGCGGCAGTCCATTCCGGGGGCCGATTCCGGTCCGGTTTTTCCGCGGCACTCCATTCCGGGGGCCGGATCTGGTCCGGTTTTTCCACGGCCCGGATCCGGTCCAGTTTTTCCACGGCAGTCCATTCCGGTGGCCGGATCTGGTCCGGTTTTTCCACGGCAGTCTATTCCGGGGGCCGGATCCGGTCCGGTTTTTCCGCGGCACGCCGTTTCGGAGGCCGGATCCGGTCCGGTTTTTGCACGGCACGCCATTCCGGAGGCCGGACCCGGCCCGCTTTTCCACGGCATGCCATTCCGTGGGCCGGATCCGGTCTGGTTTTTCCACGGCAGTGCATTCCGGGGGCTGGATCCGGTCCGGTTTTTCCGCGGCAGTCCATTCCGGGGGCCGGATCCGGTCCGGATTTTCCGCGGCACTGAGTTCCGGGGGCCAGATCCGGTCCAGTTTTTCCGCGGCAGTCCATTCTGGGGGCCGGATCCAGTCCGGTTTTTCCTGGGCACTCCATTCCGGGGGCCGGATCAGGTCCGGTTTTTCCGCGGCAGTTCATTCCGGTGGCCGGATCTGGTCCGGTTTTTCCACGGCAGTCTATTCCGGGGGCCGGATCCGGTCCGATTTTTGCACGGCATGCCGCTTCGGAGGCCGGACCCGGCCCGGTTTTTCCGCGGCACGCCGTTTCGGAGACCGGATCCGGTCCGGTTTTTGCGCGGCACGCCGTTTCGGAGGCCGGATCCGGTCCGGTTTTTCCGCGTTACGCCGTTTCGGAGGCCGGATCCGGTCCGGTTTTTCCGCGGCACGCCGTTTCGGAGGCCGGATCCGGTCCGGTTTTTCCGCGGCCCGGATCCGGTCCGGTTTTTCTGCCGCACGCCATTCCTGGGGCTGGATTCGGTCCGGTTTTTCCTGGGCACTCCATTCCGGGGGCCGGATCAGGTCCGGTTTTTCCACGGCAGTCCATTCCGGGGGCCGGATCGGATCTAGTTTTTCCGCGGCCCGGATCCGGTCCGGTTTTTCTGCCGCACGCCATTCCGGGGGCCGGATCCGGTCCGGATTTTCCGCGGCACGCCATTCCGGGTGCCGGATCCGGTCCGGTTTTTCCGCGGCAGTCCATTCCGGGGGCTGGATCCGGTCCGGTTTTTCCGCGGCAGTCCATTCCGGGGGCCGGATCTGGTCCGGTATTTCCACGGCAGTGCATTCCGGTGGCCGGATCCGGTCCGTTTTTTCCGCGGCAGTCCATTCCGGGGGCTGGATCCGGTCCGGTTTTTCCGCGGCAGTCCGTTCTGGGGGCCGGATCCGGTCCGGTTTTCCCGCGGCACGCCATTCCGGGGGCCGGATCCGGTCCAGTTTTTCCGCGGCCCGGATCCGGTCCTGTTTTTCCACGGCAGTCCATTCCGGGGGCCGGATCTGGTCCGGTTTTTCCACGGCACGCCATTCCGGGGGCTGGATCCGGTCCGGTTTTTCCGCGGCAGTCCATTCCGGGGGCCGGATCTGGTCCGGTTTTTCCGCGGCACTCCATTCCGGGGGCCGGACCCGGTCCGGTTTTTCCGCGGCCCAGATCCGGTCCGGTTTTTCCGCGGCAGTCCATTCCGGGGGCCGGATCCGGTCCAGTATTTCCGCGGCTCGCCATTCCGGGGGCCGGATCCGGTCCGGTTTTTCCACGGCACGCCATTCTGGGGGCCAGACCCGGGCCGGTTTTTCTGCGGCCCGGTTCTGTCCGATTTTTCCGCGGCACGCCATTCTGGGGGCCAGACCAGGGCCGGTTTTTCCGCGGTAGTCCATTCCGGGGGCAAGATCCAGTCCAGTTTTTCCGCGGCCCGGATGCGGTCCACTTTTTCCGCGGCATGCCATTCCAGGGGCCAGATCCGGTCCGGTTTTTCCGCGGCAGTCCATTACGGGTGCCGGATCCGGTCCGGTTTTTCCGCGGCACGCCATTCCGGGGGCCAGATCCGGTCCGATTATTCCGCGGCAGTCCATTCCGGGGGCCGTATCCGGTCCGGATTTTCCGCGGCACGCCATTCCAGGGTCCGGATCTGGTCCGGTTTTTCCGCGGCACGCCATTCCGGGGGCAGACCAGGGCCGGTTTTTCCACGGCAGTCCATTCCGGGGGCCAGATCCGGTCTAGTTTTTCCACGGCCTGGATCCGGTCCGGTTTTTCCGCGGCAGTGCATTCCAGGGGCCGGATCCGGTCCGGTTTTTCCGCGGCAGTCCGTTCCGGGGGCCGGATCCGGTCTGGGTTTTCCGCGGCATGCCATTCCAGGGGCCGGATCCGGTCCGGTTTTTCCGCGGCAGTCCATTCCAGGGTCCGGACCCGGTCCGGTTTTTCCGCGGCACGCCAGTCCTGGGGCCGGATCCCGTCCGGATTTTCCGTGGGACGCCATTCCGGGGTCCGGATCCGGTCCGGTTTTTCCGCGGCAGTCCATTCCGGGAGCCGGATCCGGTCCGGTTTTTCCGCGGCACTCCATTCCGGGGGCCGGATCCGGTCTGGTTTTTCCGCGGCAGTCCATTCCGGAGGCCGGATCCGGTCCGGTTTTTCCGCGGCAGTCCATTCCGGGGGCTGGATCCGGTCCTGTTTTTCCGCGGCAGTGCATTCCGGGGGCCGGATCCGGTCGGGTTTTTCCGCGGCAGTGCATTCCGGGGGCCGGATGCGGTCCGGTTTTTCCGCGGCCGTCCATTCCGGGGGCCGGACCCGGTCCGGTTTTTCCGCGGCACGCTATTCAGGGGGCCGGATCCGGTCCGGTTTTTCCGCGGCAGTCCATTCCGGGGGCCGGATCCGGTCCGGTTTTTCCGCGGCAGTCCATTCCGTGGGTCGGATCCGGTCTGGTTTTTCCGTGGCACTCCATTCCGGGGGCCGGATCCGGTCCGCTTTTTCCGCGGCAGTCCATTCCGGTGGCCGGATCCGGTCCGGTTTTTCCTGGGCAGTCCGTTCCGGGGTCCGGATCCGGTCCGGTTTTTCCGCGGCAGTCCATTCCGGGGGCCGGATCTAGTCCGGTTTTTCCGCGGCACGCCATTCAGGGGGCCGGACCCGGTCCGGTTTTTCCAGGGCACACTTTTCAGGGGGCCGGATCTGGTCCGGTTTTTCCGCCGCCCGGTTCTGTCTGGTTTTTCCGCGGCAGTCCATTCCGGGGGCCGGATCCGGTCCGATTTTTCTGCGGCAGTCCATTCCGGGGGCCGGATCCGGTCCGGTTTTTCCGCGGCCCGGACCCGGTCCGGTTTTTCCAGGGCACACTGTTCAGGGGGCCGGATCTGGTCCGGTTTTTCCGCCGCCCGGTTCTGTCTGGTTTTTCCGCGGCAGTCCATTCCGGAGGCCGGATCCGGTCCGGTTTTTCCGCGGCAGTCCATTCCGGGGGCCGGATCTGGTCCGGATTTTCCGCGGCACTGAGTTCCGGGCGCCGGATCCTGTCCGGTTTTTCCGCGGCACAGCGTTCCGGAGGCCGGATCCGGTCCGGTTATTCCACGGCAGTGCATTCCGGGGGCCGGATCCGGTCCGGTTTTTCCACGGCAGTCCGTTCCGGGGGCCAGATCCGGTCCGGTTTTTCCGCGGCACGCCATTCCGGGGGCCGGATCTGGTCCGGTTTTTCCACGGCCCGGATCCGGTCCAGTTTTTCCACGGCAGTCCATTCCGGTGGCCGGATCTGGTCCGGTTTTTCCGCGGCAGTCTATTCCGGGGGCCGGATCCGGTCCGGTTTTTCCGCGGCACGCCGTTTCGGAGGCCGTATCCGGTCTGGTTTTTCCGCGGCACGCCGTTTCGGAGGCCGGATCTGGTCCGGTTTTTCCGCGGCACGCCGTTTCGGAGGCCGGATCCGGCCCGGTGTTTGCGCGGCACGCCGTTTCGGAGGCCGGATCCGGCCCGGTTTTTCCGCGGCACGCCGTTTTGGAGGCCGGATCCGGTCCGGTTTTTCCGTGGCACTCCGTTTCGGAGGCCGGATTAGGTCCGGTTTTTCCCTGGCCCGGATCCGGTCCGGTTTTTCTGCCGCACGCCATTCCTGGGGCTGGATTCGGTCTGGTTTTTCCGCGGCACTCCATTCCGGAGGCCGGATCCGGTCCGGTTTTTCCGCGGCAGTCCATTCCGTGGGCCGGATCCGGTCCGGTTTTTCCGCGGCAGTCCATTCCGGGGGCCGCATCCGGTCCGGATTTTCCGCGGCGCTGAGTTCCGGGGGCCAGATCCGGTCCAGTTTTTCCGCGGCCGTCCATTCCGGGGGCCGGATCCGGTCCGGATTTTCCACGGCACTGCGTTCCCGGGTCCGGATCCGGTTCGGTTTTTCCGTGGCACTCCATTCCGGGGGCCGGATCCGGTCCGGTTTTTCCGAGGCATGCCATTCCGGGGACCAGATCCGGTCCGGTTTTTCTGCGGCAGTCCATTCCGGGGGCCGCATCCGGTCCTGTTTTTCCGCCGCCCGGTTCTGTCCGGTTTTTCCGCGGCAGTCCATTCCGGGGGCCGGATCCGGTCCGGTTTTTCCGCGGCAGTCCATTCCGGGGGCCTGATCCGGTCCGGTTTTTCTGCGGCACGCCATTCCGTGGGCTGGATCCGGTCTGGTTTTTCCACGGCAGTGCATTCCGGGGGCCGGATCCGGTCCGGTTTTTCCGCGGCAGTCCATTCCGGGGGCCGGATCCGGTCCGGATTTTCCGCGGCACTGAGTTCCAGGGGCCAGATCCGGTCCGGTTTTTCCGCGGCAGTCCATTCCGGGTGCCGGATCCAGTCCGGTTTTTCCGCGGCACTCCATTCCGGGGGCTGGATCCGGTTCGGTTTTTCCGCGGCACGCCGTTTCGGAGGCCGGATCCGGTCCGGTTTTTTAGCGGCACGACGTTTCGGAGGCCGGATCCGGTCCGGTTTTTACGTAGCATGCCGTTTCGGAGGCCGGACCAGGCCCGGTTTTTCCGCGGCACGCCGTTTCGGAGGCCGGATCCGGTCCGGTTTTTCCGCGGCACGCCGTTTCGGAGGCCGGATCCGGTCCGGTTTTTCCGCGGCCCGGATCCGGTCCGGTTTTTCTGCCGCACGCCATTCCTGGGGCTGGATTCGGTCCGGTTTTTCCTGGGCACTCCATTCCGGAGGCCGGATCCGGTCCGGTTTTTCCGCGGCAGTCCATTCCGGAGGCCGGATCCGGTCCGGTTTTTCCGCGGCAGTCCATTCCGGGGGCCGGATCCGGTCCGGATTTTCCGCGGCACTGAGTTCCGGGCGCCGGATCCTGTCCGGTTTTTCCGCGGCCGTCCATTCCGGTGGCCGGATCCGGTCCGGATTTTCCACGGCAGTGCATTCCGGGGTCCGGATCCGGTCCGGTTTTTCCGTGGCAGTCCGTTCCGGGGGCCGGATCTAGTCTGGTTTTTCCGCGGCACGACATTCTGGGGGCCGGACCCGGTCCGGTTTTTCCAGGGCACACTGTTCAGGGGGCCGGATCTGGTCCGGTTTTTCCGCCGCCCGGTTCTGTCTGGTTTTTCCGCGGCAGTCCATTCCGGGGGCCGGATCCGGTCCGATTTTTCCGCGGCAGTCCATTCAGGGGGCCGGATCCGGTCCGGTTTTTCCGCGGCCCGGACCCGGTCCGGTTTTTCCAGGGCACACTGTTCAGGGGGCCGGATCCTGTCCGGTTTTTCCGCCGCCCGGTTCTGTCCGGTTTTTCCGAGGCAGTCCATTCCGGGGGCCGGATCCAGTCCGGTTTTTTTGCGGCAGTCCATTCCGGGGGCCGGATCCGGTCTGGTTTTTCCGCGGCACGGCATTCCGGGGGCCGGATCCTGTCCGGTTTTTCCGTGGCACTGAGTTCCGGTGGCCGGATCCTGTCCGGATTTTCCACGGCACTGCGTTCCCGGGTCCCGATCCGGTCCGGTTTTTCTGCGGCAGTCCATTCCGGGGGCCGCATCCGGTCCGGTTTTTCCGCGGCAGTCCATTCCGGAGGCCGGATCCGGTCCGGTTTTTCTGCGGCACGCCATTCCGTGGGCCGGATCCGGTCCGGATTTTCCACGGCAGTGCATTCCGGAGGCCGGATCCTGTCCGGTTTTTCCGCGGCCGTCCATTCCGGGGGCCGGACCCGGTCCGGTTTTTCCGCGGCACGCCATTCAGGGGGCCGGATCCGGTCCGGTTTTTCCGCGGCAGTCCTTTCCGGGGGCCGGATCCGGTCCGGTTTTTCCGCGGCAGTCCATTCCGTGGGTCGGATCCGGTCTGGTTTTTCCACGGCCCGGCATTCCGGGGGCCGGATGCGGTCCGCTTTTTCCGCGGCAGTCCATTCCGGTGGCCGGATCCGGTCCGGTTTTTCCTGGGCAGTCCGTTCCGGGGGCCGGATCCGGTCCGGTTTTTCCGCGGCAGTGCATTCCGGGGTCCGGATCCGGTCCGGTTTTTCTGCGGCAGTCCATTCCGGGGGCCGGATCCGGTCCGGTTTTTCCGCGGCACGACATTCTGGGGGCCGGACCCGGTCCGGTTTTTCCAGGACACACTTTTCAGGGGGCCGGATCTGGTCCGGTTTTTCCGCCGCCCGGTTCTGTCTGGTTTTTCCGCGGCAGTCCATTCCGGGGGCCGGATCCGGTCCGATTTTTCTGCGGCAGTCCATTCCGGGGGCCGGATCCGGTCCGGTTTTTCCGCGGCCCGGACCCGGTCCGGTTTTTCCAGGGCACACTGTTCAGGGGGCCGGATCTGGTCCGGTTTTTCCGCCGCCCGGTTCTGTCTGGTTTTTCCGCGGCAGTCCATTCCGGAGGCCGGATCCGGTCCGGTTTTTCCGCGGCAGTCCATTCCGGGGGCCGGATCCGGTCCGGATTTTCCGCGGCACTGAGTTCCGGGCGCCGGATCCTGTCCGGTTTTTCCGCGGCACAGCGTTCCGGTGGCCGGATCCGGTCCGGTTATTCCGCGGCAGTGCATTCCGGGGGCCGGATCCGGTCCGGTTTTTCCGCGGCACGCCATTTCGGGGCCGGATCCGGTCCGGTTTTTCCACGGCAGTCCGTTCCGGGGGCCAGATCCGGTCCGGTTTTTCCGCGGCACGCCATTCCGGGGGCCGGATCTGGTCCGGTTTTTCCACGGCCTGGATCCGGTCCAGTTTTTCCACGGCAGTCCATTCCGGTGGCCGGATCTGGTCCGGTTTTTCCGCGGCAGTCTATTCCGGGGGCCGGATCCGGTCCGGTTTTTCCGCGGCACGCCGTTTCGGAGGCCGGATCCGGCCCGGTTTTTCCGCGGCACGCCGTTTTGGAGGCCGGATCCGGTCCGGTTTTTCCGTGGCACTCCGTTTCGGAGGCCGGATTTGGTCCGGTTTTTCCGCGGCCCGGATCCGGTCCGGTTTTTCTGCCGCACGCCATTCCTGGGGCTGGATTCGGTCTGGTTTTTCCGCGGCACTCCATTCCGGAGGCCGGATCCGGTCCGGTTTTTCCGCGGCAGTCCATTCCGGGGGCCGGATCCGGTCCGGATTTTCCGCGGCGCTGAGTTCCGGGGGCCAGATCCGGTCCAGTTTTTCCGTGGCCGTCCATTCCGGGGGCCGGATCCGGTCCGGATTTTCCACGGCACTGCGTTCCCGGGTCCGGATCCGGTTCGGTTTTTCCGTGGCACTCCATTCCGGGGGCCGGATCCGGTCCGGTTTTTCTGCGGCAGTCCATTCCGGGGGCCGCATCCGGTCCTGTTTTTCCGCCGCCCGGTTCTGTCCGGTTTTTCCGCGGCAGTCCATTCCGGGGGCCGGATCCGGTCCGGTTTTTCCGCGGCAGTCCATTCCGGGGGCCGGATCCGGTCCGGTTTTTCTGCGGCACGCCATTCCGTGGGCTGGATCCGGTCTGGTTTTTCCACGGCAGTGCATTCCGGGGGCCGGATCCGGTCCGGTTTTTCCGCAGCAGTCCATTCCGGGGGCCGGATCCGGTCCGGATTTTCCGCGGCACTGAGTTCCAGGGGCCAGATCCGGTCCGGTTTTTCCGCGGCAGTCCATTCCGGGGGCCGGATCCGGTCCGGTTTTTCCGTGGCCCAGATCCGGTCTGGTTTTTCCGCGGCACTCCATTCCGGGGGCTGGATCCGGTTCGGTTTTTCCGCGGCACGCCGTTTCGGAGGCCGGATCCGGTCCGGTTTTTTAGCGGCACGACGTTTCGGAGGCCGGATCCAGTCCTGTTTTTACGTAGCATGCCGTTTCGGAGGCCGGACCAGGCCCGGTTTTTCCGCGGCATGCCGTTTCGGAGGCCGGATCCGGTCCGGTTTTTCCGCGGCACGCCATTCCTGGGGCTGGATTCGGTCCGGTTTTTCCGCGGCACTCCATTCCGGAGGCCGGATCCGGTCCGGTTTTTCCGCGGCAGTCCATTCCGGAGGCCGGATCCGGTCCGGTTTTTCCGCGGCAGTCCGTTCCGGGGGCCGGATCCGGTCCAGATTTTCCGCGGCACTGAGTTCCGGGGGCCGGATCCGGTCCGGTTATTCCGCGGCAGTGCATTCCGGGGGCCGGATCCGGTCCGGTTTTTCCGCGGCACGCCATTTCGGGGCCGGATCCGGTCCGGTTTTTCCACGGCAGTCCGTTCCGGGGGCCAGATCCGGTCCGGTTTTTCCACGGCACGCCATTCCGGGGGCCGGATCCGGTCTGGTTTTTCCGCGGCACGCCGTTTCGGAGGCCGGATCCGGTCCGGTTTTTCCGCGGCACGCCGTTTCGGAGGCCGGATCCGGTCCGGTTTTTCCGCGGCACGCCGTTTCGGAGGCCGGATCCGGCCCGGTGTTTGCGCGGCACGCCGTTTCGGAGGTCGGATCCGGCCCGGTTTTTCCGCCGCACGCCGTTTTGGAGGCCGGATCCGGTCCGGTTTTTCCGTGGCACTCCGTTTCGGAGGCCGGATTTGGTCCGGTTTTTCCCCGGCCCGGATCCGGTCCGGTTTTTCTGCCGCACGCCATTCCTGGGGCTGGATTCGGTCTGGTTTTTCCGCGGCACTCCATTCCGGAGGCCGGATCCGGTCCGGTTTTTCCGCGGCAGTCCATTCCGTGGGCCGGATCCGGTCCGGTTTTTCCGCGGCAGTCCATTCCGGGGGCCGGATCCGGTCCGGATTTTCCGCGGCACTGAGTTCCGGGGGCCAGATCCGGTCCAGTTTTTCCGCGGCCGTCCATTCCGGGGGCCGGATCCGGTCCGGATTTTCCACGGCACTGCGTTCCCGGGTCCGGATCCGGTTCGGTTTTTCCGTGGCACTCCATTCCGGGGGCCGGATCCGGTCCGGTTTTTCCGCGGCACGCCGTTTCGGAGGCCGGATCCGGTCCGGTTTTTCCGCGGCACGCCGTTTCGGAGGCCGGATCCGGCCCGGTTTTTCCGCGGCACGCCGTTTTGGAGGCCGGATCCGGTCCGGTTTTTCCGTGGCACTCCGTTTCGGAGGCCAGATTTGGTCCGGTTTTTCCGCGGCCCGGATCCGGTCCGGTTTTTCTGCCGCACGCCATTCCTGGGGCTGGATTCGGTCTGGTTTTTCCGCGGCACTCCATTCCGGAGGCCGGATCCGGTCCGGTTTTTCCACGGCAGTCCATTCCGTGGGCCGGATCCGGTCCGGTTTTTCCGCGGCAGTCCATTCCGGGGGCCGGATCCGGTCCGGATTTTCCGCGGCACTGAGTTCCGGGGGCCAGATCCGGTCCAGTTTTTCCACGGCCGTCCATTCCGGGGGCCGGATCCGGTCCGGATTTTCCACGGCACTGCGTTCCCGGGTCCGGATCCGGTTCGGTTTTTCCGTGGCACTCCATTCCGGGGGCCGGATCCGGTCCGGTTTTTCCGAGGCATGCCATTCCGGGGACCAGATCCGGTCCGGTTTTTCTACGGCAGTCCATTCCGGGGGCCGCATCCGGTCCTGTTTTTCCGCCGCCCGGTTCTGTCCGGTTTTTCCGCGGCAGTCCATTCCGGGGGCCGGATCCGGTCCGGTTTTTCTACGGCAGTCCATTCCGGGGGCCGCATCCGGTCCTGTTTTTCCGCCGCCCGGTTCTGTCCGGTTTTTCCGCGGCACTCCATTCCGGGGGCCGGATCCGGTCCGGTTTTTCCGCGGCAGTCCATTCCGGGGGCCGGATCCGGTCCGGTTTTTCTGCGGCACGCCATTCCGTGGGCTGGATCCGGTCTGGTTTTTCCACGGCAGTGCATTCCGGGGGCCGGATCCGGTCCGGTTTTTCCGTGGCAGTCCATTCCGGGGGCCGGATCCGGTCCGGATTTTCCGCGGCACTGAGTTCCAGGGGCCAGATCCGGTCCGGTTTTTCCGCGGCAGTCCATTCCGGGGGCCGGATCCAGTCCGGTTTTTCCTGGGCACTCCATTCCGGGGGCCGTACCCGGTCCGGTTTTTCCGTGGCCCAGATCCGGTCTGGTTTTTCCGCGGCACTCCATTCCGGGGGCTGGATCCGGTTCGGTTTTTCCGCGGCACGCCGTTTCGGAGGCCGGATCCGGTCCGGTTTTTTAGCGGCACGACGTTTCGGAGGCCGGATCCGGTCCGGTTTTTACGTAGCATGCCGTTTCGGAGGCCGGACCAGGCCCGGTTTTTCCGCGGCACGCCGTTTCGGAGGCCGGATCCGGTCCGGTTTTTCCGCGGCACGCCGTTTCGGAGGCCGGATCCGGTCCGGTTTTTCCGCGGCCCGGATCCGGTCCGGTTTTTCTGCCGCACGCCATTCCTGGGGCTGGATTCGGTCCGGTTTTTCCTGGGCACTCCATTCCGGAGGCCGGATCCGGTCCGGTTTTTCCGCGGCAGTCCATTCCGGAGGCCGGATCCGGTGTGGTTTTTCCGCGGCAGTCCATTCCGGGGGCCGGATCCGGTCCGGATTTTCCGCGGCACTGAGTTCCGGGCGCCGGATCCGGTCCGGTTTTTCCGCGGCCGTCCATTCCGGTGGCCGGATCCGGTCCGGATTTTCCACGGCAGTGCATTCCGGGGTCCGGATCCGGTCCGGTTTTTCCGCGGCAGTCCGTTCCGGGGGCCGGATCTAGTCTGGTTTTTCCGCGGCACGACATTCTGGGGGCCGGACCCGGTCCGGTTTTTCCAGGGCACACTGTTCAGGGGGCCGGATCTGGTCCGGTTTTTCCGCCGCCCGGTTCTGTCTGGTTTTTCCGCGGCAGTCCATTCCGGGGGCCGGATCCGGTCCGATTTTTCTGCGGCAGTCCATTCCGGGGGCCGGATCCGGTCCGGTTTTTCCGCGGCCCGGACCCGGTCCGGTTTTTCCAGGGCACACTGTTCAGGGGGCCGGATCTGGTCCGGTTTTTCCGCCGCCCGGTTCTGTCCGGTTTTTCCGAGGCAGTCCATTCCGGGGGCCGGATCCAGTCCGGTTTTTCCGCGGCAGTCCATTCCGGGGGCCGGATCCAGTCCGGTTTTTTTGCGGCAGTCCATTCCGGGGGCCGGATCCGGTCTGGTTTTTCCGCGGCACGGCATTCCGGGGGCCGGATCCTGTCCGGTTTTTCCGTGGCACTGAGTTCCGGTGGCCGGATCCGGTCCGGATTTTCCACGGCACTGCGTTCCCGGGTCCGGATCCGGTCCGGTTTTTCTGCGGCAGTCCATTCCGGGGGCCGCATCCGGTCCGGTTTTTCCGCGGCAGTCCATTCCGGAGGCCGGATCTGGTCCGGTTTTTCCGCGGCATGCCATTCCGTGGGCCGGATCCGGTCCGGATTTTCCACGGCACTGAGTTCCGGGCGCCGGATCCTGTCCGGTTTTTCCGCGGCCGTCCATTCCGGTGGCCGGATCCGGTCCGGTTTTTCCGAGGCATGCCATTCCGGGGGCCCGATCCGGTCCGGTTTTTCTGCGGCAGTCCATTCCGGGGGCCGCATCCGGTCCGGTTTTTCCGTGGCCCAGATCCGGTCCGGTTTTTCCGCGGCAGTCCATTCCGGGCGCCGGATCCGGTCCGGTTTTTCCGTGGCAGTCCATTCCGGGGGTCGGATCCGGTCCGGTTTTTCCGCGGCATGCCATTCCGTGGGCCGGATCCGGTGTGGTTTTTCCACGGCA
Source organism: Phalacrocorax aristotelis (assembly GCF_949628215.1). Classification (NCBI taxonomy): domain Eukaryota; kingdom Metazoa; phylum Chordata; class Aves; order Suliformes; family Phalacrocoracidae; genus Phalacrocorax; species Phalacrocorax aristotelis. The sequence continues at coordinate 103,679 of NW_027441297.1, read as the reverse complement.
GTGCATTCCGGGGGCTGGATCCGGTCCGGTTTTTCTGCGGCAGTCCATTCCGTCTGCCGGATCCGGTCCGGATTTTCCGCGGCACTGAGTTCCGGGGGCCAGATCCGGTCCGGTTTTTCCGCGGTAGTCCATTCCGGGGGCCGGATCCGGTCCGGATTTTCCGCGGCACTGAGTTCCGGGCGCCGGATCCTGTCCGGTTTTTCCGCGGCTCGCCATTCCGGGGGCCGGATCCGGTCCGGATTTTCCGCGGCAGTGCATTCCGGGGTCCGGATCCGGTCCGGTTTTTCCGCGGCAGTCCATTCCGGGGGCCGCATCCGGTCCTGTTTTTCCGCGGCACGACCTTCTGGGGGCCGGACCCGGTCCGGTTTTTCCAGGGCACACTGTTCAGGGGGCCGGATCTGGTCCGGTTTTTCCGCCGCCCGGTTCTGTCTGGTTTTTCCGCGGCAGTCCATTCCGGGGGCCGGATCCGGTCCGATTTTTCTGCGGCAGTCCATTCCGGGGGCCAGATCCGGTCCGGTTTTTCCGCGGCCCGGACCCGGTCCGGTTTTTCCAGGGCACACTGTTCAGGGGGCCGGATCTGGTCCGGTTTTTCCGCCGCCCGGTTCTGTCCGGTTTTTCCGAGGCAGTCCATTCCGGGGGCCGGATCCAGTCCGGTTTTTTTGCGGCAGTCCATTCCGGGGGCCGGATCCAGTCCGGTTTTTTTGCGGCAGTCCATTCCGGGGGCCGGATCCGGTCTGGTTTTTCCGCGGCACGGCATTCCGGGGGCCGGATCCTGTCCGGTTTTTCCGTGGCACTGAGTTCCGGTGGCCGGATCCGGTCCGGATTTTCCACGGCACTGCGTTCCCGGGTCCGGATCCGGTCCGGTTTTTCTGCGGCAGTGCATTCCGGGGGCCGCATCCGGTCCGGTTTTTCCGCGGCAGTCCATTCCGGAGGCCGGATCTGGTCCGGTTTTTCCGCGGCATGCCATTCCGTGGGCCGGATCCGGTCCGGATTTTCCACGGCACTGAGTTCCGGGTGCCGGATCCTGTCCGGTTTTTCCGCGGCCGTCCATTCCGGTGGCCGGATCCGGTCCGGTTTTTCCGAGGCATGCCATTCCGGGGGCCCGATCCGGTCCGGTTTTTCTGCGGCAGTCCATTCCGGGGGCCGCATCCAGTCCGGTTTTTCCGTGGCCCAGATCCGGTCCGGTTTTTCCGCGGCAGTCCATTCCGGGCGCCGGATCCGGTCCGGTTTTTCCGCGGCACGCCATTCCGGGGGTCGGATCCGGTCCGGTTTTTCCGCGGCATGCCATTCCGTGGGCCGGATCCAGTGTGGTTTTTCCACGGCAGTGCATTCCGGGGGCCAGATCCGGTCCGGTTTTTCCGCGGTAGTCCATTCCGGGGGCCGTACCCGGTCCGGTTTTTCCGTGGCCCAGATCCGGTCCGGGTTTTGCGCGGCTCGCCATTCCGGGGGCTGGATCCGGTCCGGTTTTTCCGCGGCTCGCCATTCCCGGGGCCGGATCCGGTCCGGTTTTTCCGCGGCAGTCCATTCCGGGGGCCGATTCCGGTCCGGTCTTTCCGCGGCACGCCATTCCGGGGGCCGGATCTGGTCCGGTTTTTCCACGGCCCGGATCCGGTCCAGTTTTTCCACGGCAGTCCATTCCGGTGGCCGGATCTGGTCCGGTTTTTCCACGGCAGTCTATTCCGGGGGCCGGATCCGGTCCGGTTTTTCCGTGGCACGCCGTTTCGGAGGCCGGATCCGGTCCGGTTTTTCCGTGGCACGCCATTCCGGAGGCCGGACCCGGCCCGCTTTTCCACGGCATGCCATTCCGTGGGCCGGATCCGGTCTGGTTTTTCCACGGCAGTGCATTCCGGGGGCTGGATCCGGTCCGGTTTTTCCGCGGCAGTCCATTCCGGGGGCCGGATCCGGTCCGGATTTTCCGCGGCACTGAGTTCCGGGGGCCAGATCCGGTCCAGTTTTTCCGCGGCAGTCCATTCCGGGGGCCGGATCCAGTCCGGTTTTTCCACGGCAGTCCATTCCGGGGGCCGTACCCGGTCCGGTTTTTCCGTGGCCCAGATCCGGTCCGGGTTTTGCGCGGCTCGCCATTCCGGGGGCTGGATCCGGTCCGGTTTTTCCGCGGCAGTCCATTCCGGGGGCCGGATCCGGTCCGGTTTTTCCGCGGCAGTTCATTCCGGTGGCCGGATCTGGTCCGGTTTTTCCACGGCAGTGCATTCCGGGGGCCGGATCCGGTCCGATTTTTGCGCGGCATGCCGCTTCGGAGGCCGGACCCGGCCCGGTTTTTCCGCGGCACGCCGTTTCGGAGGCCAGATCCGGTCCGGTTTTTGCGCGGCACGCCGTTTCGGAGGCCGGATCCGGTCCGGTTTTTCCGCGTTACGCCGTTTCGGAGGCCGGATCCGGTCCGGTTTTTCCGCGGCACGCCGTTTCGGAGGCCGGATCCGGTCCGGTTTTTCCGCGGCCCGGATCCGGTCCGGTTTTTCTGCCGCACGCCATTCCTGGGGCTGGATTCCGTCCGGTTTTTCCTGGGCACTCCATTCCGGGGGCCGGATCAGGTCCGGTTTTTCCACGGCAGTCCATTCCGGGGGCCGGATCAGATCTAGTTTTTCCGCGGCCCGGATCCGGTCCGGTTTTTCTGCCGCACGCCATTCCGGGGGCCGGATCCGGTCCGGATTTTCCGCAGCACGCCATTCCGGGTGCCGGATCCGGTCCGGTTTTTCCGAGGCAGTCCATTCCGGTGGCCGGATGCGGTCCGGTTTTTCCGCGGCAGTCCATTCCGGGGGCCGGATCCGGTCCGGTTTTTCCGCGGCACGCCATTCCGGGTGCCGGATCCGGTCCGGTTTTTCCGAGGCAGTCCATTCCGGGGTCCGGATCCGGTCCGGTTTTTCCACGGCACTGCGTTCCGGGGTCCGGATCCGGTCCGGTTTTTCCGCGGCAGTCCATTCCGGGGGCCGGATCTGGTCCGGTATTTCCACGGCAGTGCATTCCGGTGGCCGGATCCGGTCCGTTTTTTCCGCGGCAGTCCATTCCGGGGGCTGGATCCGGTCCGGTTTTTCCGCGGCACTGAGTTCCGGGGGCCGGATCCGGTCCAGTTTTTCCGCGGCCCGGATCCGGTCCTGTTTTTCCACGGCAGTCCATTCCGGGGGCCGGATCTGGTCCGGTTTTTCCACGGCACGCCATTCCGGGGGCTGGATCCGGTCCGGTTTTTCCACGGCAGTCCATTCCGGGGGCCGGATCCGGTCCGGTTTTTCCGCGGCACTCCATTCCGGGGGCCGGACCCGGTCCGGTTTTTCCGCGGCCCAGATCCGGTCCGGATTTTCCGCGGCAGTCCATTCCGGGGGCCGGATCCGGTCCGGTTTTTCCACCGCACGCCATTCTGGGGGCCAGACCCGGGCCGGTTTTTCTGCGGCCCGGTTCTGTCCGATTTTTCCGCGGCACGCCATTTTGGGGGCCAGACCAGGGCCGGTTTTTCCGCGGTAGTCCATTCCGGGGGCAAGATCCAGTCCAGTTTTTCCGCGGCATGCCATTCCAGGGGCCAGATCCGGTCCGGTTTTTCCGCGGCAGTCCATTACGGGTGCCAGATCCGGTCCGGTTTTTCCGCGGCAGTCCATTCCGGGGGCCGTATCCGGTCCGGATTTTCCGCGGCACGCCATTCCAGGGTCCGGATCTGGTCCGGTTTTTCCGCGGCACGCCATTCCGGGGGCAGACCAGGGCCGGTTTTTCCACGGCAGTCCATTCCGGGGGCCAGATCCGGTCTAGTTTTTCCGCGGCCCGGATCCGGTCCGGTTTTTCCGCGGCAGTGCATTCCAGGGGCCGGATCCGGTCCGGTTTTTCCGCGGCAGTCCGTTCCGGGGGCCGCATCCGGTCTGGGTTTTCCGCGGCATGCCATTCCAGGGGCCGGATCCGGTCCGGATTTTCCGCGGCAGTCCAATCCAGGGTCGGGACCCGGTCCGGTATTTCCGCGGCAGTCCATTCCGGGGGCCGGATCCCGTCCGGATTTTCCGTGGGACGCCATTCCGGTGTCCGGATCCGGTCCGGTTTTTCCGCGGCAGTCCATTCCGGGAGCCGGATCCGGTCCGGTTTTTCCGCGGCACTCCATTCCGGGGGCCGGATCCGTTCTGGTTTTTCCGCGGCAGTCCATTCCGGGGGCCGGATCCGGTCTGGTTTTTCCGCGGCAGTCCATTCCGGGGGCCGGATCCCGTCCGGATTTTCCGTGGGACGCCATTCCGGTGTCCGGATCCGGTCCGGTTTTTCCGCGGCACTCCATTCCGGGGGCCGGATCCGGTCCGGTTTTTCTGCGGCAGTCCATTCCGGGGGCCGATTCCGGTCCGGTTTTTCCGCGGCAGTGCATTCCGGGGGCTGGATCCGGTCCTGTTTTTCCGCGGCAGTGCATTCCGGGGGCCGGATCCGGTCCGGTTTTTCCGCGGCACGCCATTTCGGGGCCGGATCCGGTCCGGTTTTTCCACGGCAGTCCGTTCCGGGGGCCGGACCCGGTCCGGTTTTTCCGCGGCACGCCATTCAGGGGGCCGGATCCGGTCCGGTTTTTCCGCGGCAGTCCATTCCGGGGGCCGGATCCGGTCCTGTTTTTCCGCGGCAGTCCATTCCGTGGGTCGGATCCGGTCTGGTTTTTCCACGGCCCGGCATTCCGGGGGCCGGATGCGGTCCGCTTTTTCCGCGGCAGTCCATTCCGGTGGCCGGATCCGGTCCGGTTTTTCCTGGGCAGTCCGTTCCGGGGGCCGGATCCGGTCCGGTTTTTCCGCGGCAGTGCATTCCGGGGTCCGGATCCGGTTCGGTTTTTCCGCGGCAGTCCGTTCCGGGGGCCGGATCTAGTCCGGTTTTTCCGCGGCACGACATTCTGGGGGCCGGACCCGGTCCGGTTTTTCCAGGGCACACTTTTCAGGGGGCCGGATCTGGTCCGGTTTTTCCGCCGCCCGGTTCTGTCTGGTTTTTCCGCGGCAGTCCATTCCGGGGGCCGGATCCGGTCCGATTTTTCTGCGGCAGTCCATTCCGGGGGCCGGATCCGGTCCGGTTTTTCCGCGGCCCGGACCCGGTCCGGTTTTTCCAGGGCACACTGTTCAGGGGGCCGGATCTGGTCCGGTTTTTCCGCTGCCCGGTTCTGTCTGGTTTTTCCGCGGCAGTCCATTCCGGAGGCCGGATCCGGTCCGGTTTTTCCGCGGCAGTCCATTCCGGGGGCCGGATCCGGTCCGGATTTTCCGCGGCACTGAGTTCCGGGCGCCGGATCCTGTCCGGTTTTTCCGTGGCACTGAGTTCCGGTGGCCGGATCCGGTCCGGATTTTCCACGGCACTGCGTTCCCGGGTCCGGATCCGGTCCGGTTTTTCCGCGGCAGTCCATTCCGGGGGCCGCATCCGGTCCGGTTTTTCCGCGGCAGTCCATTCCGGAGGCCGGATCCGGTCCGGTTTTTCCGCGGCATGCCATTCCGTGGGCCGGATCCGGTCCAGATTTTCCACGGCACTGAGTTCCGGGCGCCGGATCCTGTCCGGTTTTTCCGCGGCCGTCCATTCCAGTGGCCGGATCCGGTCCAGTTTTTCCGCGGCAGTCCGTTCCGGGGGCCCGATCCGGTCCGGTTTTTCCGCGGCAGTCCATTCCGGGTGCCGGATCCGGTCCGGTTTTTCTGCGGCAGTCCATTCCGGGGGCCGGATCCGGTCCGGTTTTTCCACGGCCCGGACCCGGTCCGGTTTTTCCAGGGCACACTGTTCAGGGGGCCGGATCTGGTCCGGTTTTTCCGCTGCCCGGTTCTGTCTGGTTTTTCCGCGGCAGTCCATTCCGGAGGCCGGATCAGGTCCGGTTTTTCCGCGGCAGTCCATTCCGGGGGCCGGATCCGGTCTGGATTTTCCGCGGCACTGAGTTCCGGGCGCCGGATCCTGTCCGGTTTTTCCGTGGCACTGAGTTCCGGTGGCCGGATCCGGTCCGGATTTTCCACGGCACTGCGTTCCCGGGTCCGGATCCGGTCCGGTTTTTCCGCGGCAGTCCATTCCGGAGTCCGGATCCGGTCCGGTTTTTCCGCGGCATGCCATTCCGTGGGCCGGATCCGGTCCAGATTTTCCACGGCACTGAGTTCCGGGCGCCGGATCCTGTCCGGTTTTTCCGCGGCCGTCCATTCCGGAGGCCGGATCCGGTCCGGTTTTTCCGCGGCACGCCGTTTCGGAGGCCGGATCCGGCCCGGTGTTTGCGCGGCACGCCGTTTCGGAGGTCGGATCCGGCCCGGTTTTTCCGCCGCACGCCGTTTTGGAGGCCGGATCCGGTCCGGTTTTTCCGTGGCACTCCGTTTCGGAGGCCGGATTTGGTCCGGTTTTTCCCCGGCCCGGATCCGGTCCGGTTTTTCTGCCGCACGCCATTCCTGGGGCTGGATTCGGTCTGGTTTTTCCGCGGCACTCCATTCCGGAGGCCGGATCCGGTCCGGTTTTTCCGCGGCAGTCCATTCCGTGGGCCGGATCCGGTCCGGTTTTTCCGCGGCAGTCCATTCCGGGGGCCGGATCCGGTCCGGATTTTCCGCGGCACTGAGTTCCGGGGGCCAGATCCGGTCCAGTTTTTCCGCGGCCGTCCATTCCGGGGGCCGGATCCGGTCCGGATTTTCCACGGCACTGCGTTCCCGGGTCCGGATCCGGTTCGGTTTTTCCGTGGCACTCCATTCCGGGGGCCGGATCCGGTCCGGTTTTTCCGCGGCACGCCGTTTCGGAGGCCGGATCCGGTCCGGTTTTTCCGCGGCACGCCGTTTCGGAGGCCGGATCCGGCCCGGTTTTTCCGCGGCACGCCGTTTTGGAGGCCGGATCCGGTCCGGTTTTTCCGTGGCACTCCGTTTCGGAGGCCAGATTTGGTCCGGTTTTTCCGCGGCCCGGATCCGGTCCGGTTTTTCTGCCGCACGCCATTCCTGGGGCTGGATTCGGTCTGGTTTTTCCGCGGCACTCCATTCCGGAGGCCGGATCCGGTCCGGTTTTTCCACGGCAGTCCATTCCGTGGGCCGGATCCGGTCCGGTTTTTCCGCGGCAGTCCATTCCGGGGGCCGGATCCGGTCCGGATTTTCCGCGGCACTGAGTTCCGGGGGCCAGATCCGGTCCAGTTTTTCCACGGCCGTCCATTCCGGGGGCCAGATCCGGTCCGGATTTTCCACGGCACTGCGTTCCCGGGTCCGGATCCGGTTCGGTTTTTCCGTGGCACTCCATTCCGGGGGCCGGATCCGGTCCGGTTTTTCCGAGGCATGCCATTCCGGGGACCAGATCCGGTCCGGTTTTTCTACGGCAGTCCATTCCGGGGGCCGCATCCGGTCCTGTTTTTCCGCCGCCCGGTTCTGTCCGGTTTTTCCGCGGCAGTCCATTCCGGGGGCCGGATCCGGTCCGGTTTTTCCGCGGCAGTCCATTCCGGGGGCCGGATCCGGTCCGGTTTTTCTGCGGCACGCCATTCCGTGGGCTGGATCCGGTCTGGTTTTTCCACGGCAGTGCATTCCGGGGGCCGGATCCGGTCCGGTTTTTCCGTGGCAGTCCATTCCGGGGGCCGGATCCGGTCCGGATTTTCCGCGGCACTGAGTTCCAGGGGCCAGATCCGGTCCGGTTTTTCCGCGGCAGTCCATTCCGGGGGCCGGATCCAGTCCGGTTTTTCCTGGGCACTCCATTCCGGGGGCCGTACCCGGTCCGGTTTTTCCGTGGCCCAGATCCGGTCTGGTTTTTCCGCGGCACTCCATTCCGGGGGCTGGATCCGGTTCGGTTTTTCCGCGGCACGCCGTTTCGGAGGCCGGATCCGGTCCGGTTTTTTAGCGGCACGACGTTTCGGAGGCCGGATCCGGTCCGGTTTTTACGTAGCATGCCGTTTCGGAGGCCGGACCAGGCCCGGTTTTTCCGCGGCACGCCGTTTCGGAGGCCGGATCCGGTCCGGTTTTTCCGCGGCACGCCGTTTCGGAGGCCGGATCCGGTCCGGTTTTTCCGCGGCCCGGATCCGGTCCGGTTTTTCTGCCGCACGCCATTCCTGGGGCTGGATTCGGTCCGGTTTTTCCTGGGCACTCCATTCCGGAGGCCGGATCCGGTCCGGTTTTTCCGCGGCAGTCCATTCCGGAGGCCGGATCCGGTGTGGTTTTTCCGCGGCAGTCCATTCCGGGGGCCGGATCCGGTCCGGATTTTCCGCGGCACTGAGTTCCGGGCGCCGGATCCGGTCCGGTTTTTCCGCGGCCGTCCATTCCGGTGGCCGGATCCGGTCCGGATTTTCCACGGCAGTGCATTCCGGGGTCCGGATCCGGTCCGGTTTTTCCGCGGCAGTCCGTTCCGGGGGCCGGATCTAGTCTGGTTTTTCCGCGGCACGACATTCTGGGGGCCGGACCCGGTCCGGTTTTTCCAGGGCACACTGTTCAGGGGGCCGGATCTGGTCCGGTTTTTCCGCCGCCCGGTTCTGTCTGGTTTTTCCGCGGCAGTCCATTCCGGGGGCCGGATCCGGTCCGATTTTTCTGCGGCAGTCCATTCCGGGGGCCGGATCCGGTCCGGTTTTTCCGCGGCCCGGACCCGGTCCGGTTTTTCCAGGGCACACTGTTCAGGGGGCCGGATCTGGTCCGGTTTTTCCGCCGCCCGGTTCTGTCCGGTTTTTCCGAGGCAGTCCATTCCGGGGGCCGGATCCAGTCCGGTTTTTCCGCGGCAGTCCATTCCGGGGGCCGGATCCAGTCCGGTTTTTTTGCGGCAGTCCATTCCGGGGGCCGGATCCGGTCTGGTTTTTCCGCGGCACGGCATTCCGGGGGCCGGATCCTGTCCGGTTTTTCCGTGGCACTGAGTTCCGGTGGCCGGATCCGGTCCGGATTTTCCACGGCACTGCGTTCCCGGGTCCGGATCCGGTCCGGTTTTTCTGCGGCAGTCCATTCCGGGGGCCGCATCCGGTCCGGTTTTTCCGCGGCAGTCCATTCCGGAGGCCGGATCTGGTCCGGTTTTTCCGCGGCATGCCATTCCGTGGGCCGGATCCGGTCCGGATTTTCCACGGCACTGAGTTCCGGGCGCCGGATCCTGTCCGGTTTTTCCGCGGCCGTCCATTCCGGTGGCCGGATCCGGTCCGGTTTTTCCGAGGCATGCCATTCCGGGGGCCCGATCCGGTCCGGTTTTTCTGCGGCAGTCCATTCCGGGGGCCGCATCCGGTCCGGTTTTTCCGTGGCCCAGATCCGGTCCGGTTTTTCCGCGGCAGTCCATTCCGGGCGCCGGATCCGGTCCGGTTTTTCCGTGGCAGTCCATTCCGGGGGTCGGATCCGGTCCGGTTTTTCCGCGGCATGCCATTCCGTGGGCCGGATCCGGTGTGGTTTTTCCACGGCAGTGCATTCCGGGGGCTGGATCCGGTCCGGTTTTTCCGCGGCAGTCCATTCCGTCTGCCGGATCCGGTCCGGATTTTCCGCGGCACTGAGTTCCGGGGGCCAGATCCGGTCCGGTTTTTCCGCGGTAGTCCATTCCGGGGGCCGGATCCGGTCCGGATTTTCCGCGGCACTGAGTTCCGGGCGCCGGATCCTGTCCGGTTTTTCCGCGGCTCGCCATTCCGGGGGCCGGATCCGGTCCGGATTTTCCGCGGCAGTGCATTCCGGGGTCCGGATCCGGTCCGGTTTTTCCGCGGCAGTCCGTTCCGGGGGCCGGATCTAGTCTGGTTTTTCCGCGGCACGACCTTCTGGGGGCCGGACCCGGTCCGGTTTTTCCAGGGCACACTGTTCAGGGGGCCGGATCTGGTCCGGTTTTTCCGCCGCCCGGTTCTGTCTGGTTTTTCCGCGGCAGTCCATTCCGGGGGCCGGATCCGGTCCGATTTTTCTGCGGCAGTCCATTCCGGGGGCCAGATCCGGTCCGGTTTTTCCGCGGCCCGGACCCGGTCCGGTTTTTCCAGGGCACACTGTTCAGGGGGCCGGATCTGGTCCGGTTTTTCCGCCGCCCGGTTCTGTCCGGTTTTTCCGAGGCAGTCCATTCCGGGGGCCGGATCCAGTCCGGTTTTTTTGCGGCAGTCCATTCCGGGGGCCGGATCCAGTCCGGTTTTTTTGCGGCAGTCCATTCCGGGGGCCGGATCCGGTCTGGTTTTTCCGCGGCACGGCATTCCGGGGGCCGGATCCTGTCCGGTTTTTCCGTGGCACTGAGTTCCGGTGGCCGGATCCGGTCCGGATTTTCCACGGCACTGCGTTCCCGGGTCCGGATCCGGTCCGGTTTTTCTGCGGCAGTGCATTCCGGGGGCCGCATCCGGTCCGGTTTTTCCGCGGCAGTCCATTCCGGAGGCCGGATCTGGTCCGGTTTTTCCGCGGCATGCCATTCCGTGGGCCGGATCCGGTCCGGATTTTCCACGGCACTGAGTTCCGGGTGCCGGATCCTGTCCGGTTTTTCCGCGGCCGTCCATTCCGGTGGCCGGATCCGGTCCGGTTTTTCCGAGGCATGCCATTCCGGGGGCCCGATCCGGTCCGGTTTTTCTGCGGCAGTCCATTCCGGGGGCCGCATCCAGTCCAGTTTTTCCGTGGCCCAGATCCGGTCCGGTTTTTCCGCGGCAGTCCATTCCGGGCGCCGGATCCGGTCCGGTTTTTCCGCGGCACGCCATTCCGGGGGTCGGATCCGGTCCGGTTTTTCCGCGGCATGCCATTCCGTGGGCCGGATCCGGTGTGGTTTTTCCACGGCAGTGCATTCCGGGGGCCAGATCCGGTCCGGTTTTTCCGCGGTAGTCCATTCCGGGGGCCGTACCCGGTCCGGTTTTTCCGTGGCCCAGATCCGGTCCGGGTTTTGCGCGGCTCGCCATTCCGGGGGCTGGATCCGGTCCGGTTTTTCCGCGGCTCGCCATTCCCGGGGCCGGATCCGGTCCGGTTTTTCCGCGGCAGTCCATTCCGGGGGCCGATTCCGGTCCGGTCTTTCCGCGGCACGCCATTCCGGGGGCCGGATCTGGTCCGGTTTTTCCACGGCCCGGATCCGGTCCAGTTTTTCCACGGCAGTCCATTCCGGTGGCCGGATCTGGTCCGGTTTTTCCACGGCAGTCTATTCCGGGGGCCGGATCCGGTCCGGTTTTTCCGTGGCACGCCGTTTCGGAGGCCGGATCCGGTCCGGTTTTTCCGTGGCACGCCATTCCGGAGGCCGGACCCGGCCCGCTTTTCCACGGCATGCCATTCCGTGGGCCGGATCCGGTCTGGTTTTTCCACGGCAGTGCATTCCGGGGGCTGGATCCGGTCCGGTTTTTCCGCGGCAGTCCATTCCGGGGGCCGGATCCGGTCCGGATTTTCCGCGGCACTGAGTTCCGGGGGCCAGATCCGGTCCAGTTTTTCCGCGGCAGTCCATTCCGGGGGCCGGATCCAGTCCGGTTTTTCCACGGCAGTCCATTCGGGGGGCCGTACCCGGTCCGGTTTTTCCGTGGCCCAGATCCGGTCCGGGTTTTGCGCGGCTCGCCATTCCGGGGGCTGGATCCGGTCCGGTTTTTCCGCGGCAGTCCATTCCGGGGGCCGGATCCGGTCCGGTTTTTCCGCGGCAGTTCATTCCGGTGGCCGGATCTGGTCCGGTTTTTCCACGGCAGTGCATTCCGGGGGCCGGATCCGGTCCGATTTTTGCGCGGCATGCCGCTTCGGAGGCCGGACCCGGCCCGGTTTTTCCGCGGCACGCCGTTTCGGAGGCCAGATCCGGTCCGGTTTTTGCGCGGCACGCCGTTTCGGAGGCCGGATCCGGTCCGGTTTTTCCGCGTTACGCCGTTTCGGAGGCCGGATCCGGTCCGGTTTTTCCGCGGCACGCCGTTTCGGAGGCCGGATCCGGTCCGGTTTTTCCGCGGCCCGGATCCGGTCCGGTTTTTCTGCCGCACGCCATTCCTGGGGCTGGATTCCGTCCGGTTTTTCCGCGGCACTCCATTCCGGGGGCCGGATCAGGTCCGGTTTTTCCACGGCAGTCCATTCCGGGGGCCGGATCAGATCTAGTTTTTCCGCGGCCCGGATCCGGTCCGGTTTTTCTGCCGCACGCCATTCCGGGGGCCGGATCCGGTCCGGATTTTCCGCGGCACGCCATTCCGGGTGCCGGATCCGGTCCGGTTTTTCCGAGGCAGTCCATTCCGGTGGCCGGATGCGGTCCGGTTTTTCCGCGGCAGTCCATTCCGGGGGCCGGATCCGGTCCGGTTTTTCCGCGGCACGCCATTCCGGGTGCCGGATCCGGTCCGGTTTTTCCGAGGCAGTCCATTCCGGGGTCCGGATCCGGTCCGGTTTTTCCACGGCACTGCGTTCCGGGGTCCGGATCCGGTCCGGTTTTTCCGCGGCAGTCCATTCCGGGGGCCGGATCTGGTCCGGTATTTCCACGGCAGTGCATTCCGGTGGCCGGATCCGGTCCGTTTTTTCCGCGGCAGTCCATTCCGGGGGCTGGATCCGGTCCGGTTTTTCCGCGGCACTGAGTTCCGGGGGCCGGATCCGGTCCAGTTTTTCCGCGGCCCGGATCCGGTCCTGTTTTTCCACGGCAGTCCATTCCGGGGGCCGGATCTGGTCCGGTTTTTCCACGGCACGCCATTCCGGGGGCTGGATCCGGTCCGGTTTTTCCACGGCAGTCCATTCCGGGGGCCGGATCCGGTCCGGTTTTTCCGCGGCACTCCATTCCGGGGGCCGGACCCGGTCCGGTTTTTCCGCGGCCCAGATCCGGTCCGGATTTTCCGCGGCAGTCCATTCCGGGGGCCGGATCCGGTCCGGTTTTTCCACCGCACGCCATTCTGGGGGCCAGACCCGGGCCGGTTTTTCTGCGGCCCGGTTCTGTCCGATTTTTCCGCGGCACGCCATTTTGGGGGCCAGACCAGGGCCGGTTTTTCCGCGGTAGTCCATTCCGGGGGCAAGATCCAGTCCAGTTTTTCCGCGGCATGCCATTCCAGGGGCCAGATCCGGTCCGGTTTTTCCGCGGCAGTCCATTACGGGTGCCAGATCCGGTCCGGTTTTTCCGCGGCAGTCCATTCCGGGGGCCGTATCCGGTCCGGATTTTCCGCGGCACGCCATTCCAGGGTCCGGATCTGGTCCGGTTTTTCCGCGGCACGCCATTCCGGGGGCAGACCAGGGCCGGTTTTTCCACGGCAGTCCATTCCGGGGGCCAGATCCGGTCTAGTTTTTCCGCGGCCCGGATCCGGTCCGGTTTTTCCGCGGCAGTGCATTCCAGGGGCCGGATCCGGTCCGGTTTTTCCGCGGCAGTCCGTTCCGGGGGCCGCATCCGGTCTGGGTTTTCCGCGGCATGCCATTCCAGGGGCCGGATCCGGTCCGGATTTTCCGCGGCAGTCCAATCCAGGGTCGGGACCCGGTCCGGTATTTCCGCGGCAGTCCATTCCGGGGGCCGGATCCCGTCCGGATTTTCCGTGGGACGCCATTCCGGTGTCCGGATCCGGTCCGGTTTTTCCGCGGCAGTCCATTCCGGGAGCCGGATCCGGTCCGGTTTTTCCGCGGCACTCCATTCCGGGGGCCGGATCCGTTCTGGTTTTTCCGCGGCAGTCCATTCCGGGGGCCGGATCCGGTCTGGTTTTTCCGCAGCAGTCCATTCCGGGGGCCGGATCCCGTCCGGATTTTCCGTGGGACGCCATTCCGGTGTCCGGATCCGGTCCGGTTTTTCCGCGGCACTCCATTCCGGGGGCCGGATCCGGTCCGGTTTTTCTGCGGCAGTCCATTCCGGGGGCCGATTCCGGTCCGGTTTTTCCGCGGCAGTGCATTCCGGGGGCTGGATCCGGTCCTGTTTTTCCGCGGCAGTGCATTCCGGGGGCCGGATCCGGTCCGGTTTTTCCGCGGCACGCCATTTCGGGGCCGGATCCGGTCCGGTTTTTCCACGGCAGTCCGTTCCGGGGGCCGGACCCGGTCCGGTTTTTCCGCGGCACGCCATTCAGGGGGCCGGATCCGGTCCGGTTTTTCCGCGGCAGTCCATTCCGGGGGCCGGATCCGGTCCTGTTTTTCCGCGGCAGTCCATTCCGTGGGTCGGATCCGGTCTGGTTTTTCCACGGCCCGGCATTCCGGGGGCCGGATGCGGTCCGCTTTTTCCGCGGCAGTCCATTCCGGTGGCCGGATCCGGTCCGGTTTTTCCTGGGCAGTCCGTTCCGGGGGCCGGATCCGGTCCGGTTTTTCCGCGGCAGTGCATTCCGGGGTCCGGATCCGGTTCGGTTTTTCCGCGGCAGTCCGTTCCGGGGGCCGGATCTAGTCCGGTTTTTCCGCGGCACGACATTCTGGGGGCCGGACCCGGTCCGGTTTTTCCAGGGCACACTTTTCAGGGGGCCGGATCTGGTCCGGTTTTTCCGCCGCCCGGTTCTGTCTGGTTTTTCCGCGGCAGTCCATTCCGGGGGCCGGATCCGGTCCGATTTTTCTGCGGCAGTCCATTCCGGGGGCCGGATCCGGTCCGGTTTTTCCGCGGCCCGGACCCGGTCCGGTTTTTCCAGGGCACACTGTTCAGGGGGCCGGATCTGGTCCGGTTTTTCCGCTGCCCGGTTCTGTCTGGTTTTTCCGCGGCAGTCCATTCCGGAGGCCGGATCCGGTCCGGTTTTTCCGCGGCAGTCCATTCCGGGGGCCGGATCCGGTCCGGATTTTCCGCGGCACTGAGTTCCGGGCGCCGGATCCTGTCCGGTTTTTCCGTGGCACTGAGTTCCGGTGGCCGGATCCGGTCCGGATTTTCCACGGCACTGCGTTCCCGGGTCCGGATCCGGTCCGGTTTTTCCGCGGCAGTCCATTCCGGGGGCCGCATCCGGTCCGGTTTTTCCGCGGCAGTCCATTCCGGAGGCCGGATCCGGTCCGGTTTTTCCGCGGCATGCCATTCCGTGGGCCGGATCCGGTCCAGATTTTCCACGGCACTGAGTTCCGGGCGCCGGATCCTGTCCGGTTTTTCCGCGGCCGTCCATTCCGGGGGCCGGATCCGGTCCAGTTTTTCCGCGGCAGTCCGTTCCGGGGGCCCGATCCGGTCCGGTTTTTCCGCGGCAGTCCATTCCGGGTGCCGGATCCGGTCCGGTTTTTCTGCGGCAGTCCATTCCGGGGGCCGGATCCGGTCCGGTTTTTCCGCGGCCCGGACCCGGTCCGGTTTTTCCAGGGCACACTGTTCAGGGGGCCGGATCTGGTCTGGTTTTTCCGCTGCCCGGTTCTGTCTGGTTTTTCCGCGGCAGTCCATTCCGGAGGCCGGATCAGGTCCGGTTTTTCCGCGGCAGTCCATTCCGGGGGCCGGATCCGGTCCGGATTTTCCGCGGCACTGAGTTCCGGGCGCCGGATCCTGTCCGGTTTTTCCGTGGCACTGAGTTCCGGTGGCCGGATCCGGTCCGGATTTTCCACGGCACTGCGTTCCCGGGTCCGGATCCGGTCCGGTTTTTCCGCGGCAGTCCATTCCGGAGTCCGGATCCGGTCCGGTTTTTCCGCGGCATGCCATTCCGTGGGCCGGATCCGGTCCAGATTTTCCACGGCACTGAGTTCCGGGCGCCGGATCCTGTCCGGTTTTTCCGCGGCCGTCCATTCCGGTGGCCGGATCCGGTCCGGTTTTTCCGAGGCATGCCATTCCGGGGGCCCGATCCGGTCCGGTTTTTCCACGGCAGTGCATTCCGGGGGCCGCATCCGGTCCGGTTTTTCCGTGGCCCAGATCCGGTCCGGTTTTTCCGCGGCAGTCCATTCCGGGTGCCGGATCCGGTCCGGTTTTTCCGCGGCACGCCATTCCGGGGGCGGGATCCGGTCCGGTTTTTCCGCGGCACTCCATTCCGGGGGCCGGATCTGGTCCGGTTTTTCCACGGCCCGGATCCGGTCCAGTTTTTCCAAGGCAGTCCATTCCGGGGGCCGGATCTGGTCCGGTTTTTCCACGGCAGTCTATTCCGGGGGCCGGATCCGGTCCGGTTTTTCCGCGTTACGCCGTTTCGGAGGCCGGATCCGGTCCGGTTTTTGCACGGCACGCCATTCCGGAGGCCGGACCCGGCCCGCTTTTCCACGGCATGCCATTCCGTGGGCCGGATCCGGTCTGGTTTTTCCACGGCAGTGCATTCCGGGGGCTGGATCCGGTCCGGTTTTTCCGCGGCAGTCCATTCCGGGGGCCGGATCCGGTCCGGATTTTCCGCGGCACTGAGTTCCGGGGGCCAGATCCGGTCCAGTTTTTCCGCGGCAGTCCATTCCGGGGGCCGGATCCAGTCCGGTTTTTCCACGGCAGTCCATTCCGGGGGCCGTACCCGGTCCGGTTTTTCCGTGGCCCAGATCCGGTCCGGGTTTTGCGCGGCTCGCCATTCCGGGGGCTGGATCCGGTCCGGTTTTTCGCGGCAGACCATTCTGGGGGCCGGATCCGGTCCGGTTTTTCCGCGGCACGCCATTCCGGGGGCCGGATCTGGTCCGGTTTTTCCACGGCAGTCTATTCCGGGGGCCGGATCCGGTCCGATTTTTGCGCGGCATGCCGCTTCGGAGGCCGGACCCGGCCCGGTTTTTCCGCGGCACGCCGTTTCGGAGGCCGGATCCGGTCCGGTTTTTGCGCGGCACGCCGTTTCGGAGGCCGGATCCGGTCCGGTTTTTCCGCGTTACGCCGTTTCGGAGGCCGGATCCCGTCCGGTTTTTCCGCGGCCCGGATCCGGTCCGGTTTTTCTGCCGCACGCCATTCCTGGGGCTGGATTCGGTCCGGTTTTTCCTGGGCACTCCATTCCGGGGGCCGGATCAGGTCCGGTTTTTCCGCGGCAGTGCATTCCGGGGTCCGGATCCGGTCCGGTTTTTCCGCGGCAGTCCGTTCCGGGGGCCGGATCTAGTCCGGTTTTTCCGCGGCACGACATTCTGGGGGCCGGACCCGGTCCGGTTTTTCCAGGGCACACTTTTCAGGGGGCCGGATCTGGTCCGGTTTTTCCGCCGCCCGGTTCTGTCTGGTTTTTCCGCGGCAGTCCATTCCGGGGGCCGGATCCGGTCCGATTTTTCTGCGGCAGTCCATTCCGGGGGCCGGATCCGGTCCGGTTTTTCCGCGGCCCGGACCCGGTCCGGTTTTTCCAGGGCACACTGTTCAGGGGGCCGGATCTGGTCCGGTTTTTCCGCTGCCCGGTTCTGTCTGGTTTTTCCGCGGCAGTCCATTCCGGAGGCCGGATCCGGTCCGGTTTTTCCGCGGCAGTCCATTCCGGGGGCCGGATCCGGTCCGGATTTTCCGCGGCACTGAGTTCCGGGCGCCGGATCCTGTCCGGTTTTTCCGTGGCACTGAGTTCCGGTGGCCGGATCCGGTCCGGATTTTCCACGGCACTGCGTTCCCGGGTCCGGATCCGGTCCGGTTTTTCCGCGGCAGTCCATTCCGGGGGCCGCATCCGGTCCGGTTTTTCCGCGGCAGTCCATTCCGGAGGCCGGATCCGGTCCGGTTTTTCCGCGGCATGCCATTCCGTGGGCCGGATCCGGTCCAGATTTTCCACGGCACTGAGTTCCGGGCGCCGGATCCTGTCCGGTTTTTCCGCGGCCGTCCATTCCGGTGGCCGGATCCGGTCCGGTTTTTCCGAGGCATGCCATTCCGGGGGCCCGATCCGGTCCGGTTTTTCCACGGCAGTGCATTCCGGGGGCCGCATCCGGTCCGGTTTTTCCGTGGCCCAGATCCGGTCCGGTTTTTCCGCGGCAGTCCATTCCGGGTGCCGGATCCGGTCCGGTTTTTCCGCGGCACGCCATTCCGGGGGCGGGATCCGGTCCGGGTTTTGCGCGGCTCGCCATTCCGGGGGCTGGATCCGGTCCGGTTTTTCCGCGGCAGTCCATTCCGGGGGCCGGATCCGGTCCGGTTTTTCCGCGGCAGTTCATTCCGGTGGCCGGATCTGGTCCGGTTTTTCCACGGCAGTCTATTCCGGGGGCCGGATCCGGTCCGATTTTTGCGCGGCATGCCGCTTCGGAGGCCGGACCCGGCCCGGTTTTTCCGCGGCACGCCGTTTCGGAGGCCGGATCCGGTCCGGTTTTTGCGCGGCACGCCGTTTCGGAGGCCGGATCCGGTCCGGTTTTTCCGCGTTACGCCGTTTCGGAGGCCGGATCCCGTCCGGTTTTTCCGCGGCACGCCGTTTCGGAGGCCGGATCCGGTCCGGTTTTTCCGCGGCCCGGATCCGGTCCGGTTTTTCTGCCGCACGCCATTCCTGGGTCTGGATTCGGTCCGGTTTTTCCTGGGCACTCCATTCCGGGGGCCGGATCAGGTCCGGTTTTTCCACGGCAGTCCATTCCGGGTGCCGGATCTGATCTAGTTTTTCCGCGGCCCGGATCCGGTCCGGTTTTTCTGCCGCACGCCATTCCGGGGGCCGGATCCGGTCCGGATTTTCCGCGGCACGCCATTCCGGGTGCCGGATCCGGTCCGGTTTTTCCGAGGCAGTCCATTCCGGTGGCCGGATGCGGTCCGGTTTTTCCGTGGCAGTCCATTCCGGGTGCCGGATCCGGTCCGGTTTTTCCGAGGCAGTCCATTCCGGGGTCCGGATCCGGTCCGGTTTTTCCACGGCAGTGCATTCCGGTGCCCGGATCCGGTCCGTTTTTTCCACGGCAGTGCATTCCGGGGGCCGGATCCGGTCCGGTTTTTCCGCGGCAGTGCATTCCGGGGGCCGGATCCGGTCCGGTTTTTCCGCTGCAGTCCATTCCGGGGGCCGGATCCGGTCCGGTTTTTCCGCGGCAGTCCATTCCGGGGGCCGATTCCGGTCCGGTTTTTCCGCGGCACACCGTTCCGGGGGCCGGATCCGGTCCGGTTTTTCCGCGGCACGCCATTCCGGGGGCCGGATCTGGTCCGGTTTTTCCAAGGCCCGGATCCGGTCCAGTTTTTCCACGGCAGTCCATTCCGGTGGCCGGATCTGGTCCGGTTTTTCCGCGGCAGTCTATTCCGGGGGCCGGATCCGGTCCGGTTTTTCCGCGGCACGCCGTTTCGGAGGCCGTATCCGGTCCGGTTTTTCCGCGGCACGCCATTCCGGGGGTCGGATCCGGTCCGGTTTTTCCGCGGCATGCCATTCCGTGGGCCGGATCCGGTCTGGTTTTTCCACGGCAGTGCATTCCGGGGGCTGGATCCGGTCCGCTTTTTCCGCGGCAGTCCATTCCGTCTGCCGGATCCGGTCCGGATTTTCCGCGGCACTGAGTTCCGGGGGCCAGATCCGGTCCGGTTTTTCCGCGGTAGTCCATTCCGGGGGCCGTACCCGGTCCGGTTTTTCCGTGGCCCAGATCCGGTCCGGGTTTTGCGCGGCTCGCCATTCCGGGGGCTGGATCCGGTCCGATTTTTCCGCGGCTCGCCATTCCGGGGGCCGGATCCGGTCCGGTTTTTCCACGGCAGTCCATTCCGGGGGCCGATTCCGGTCCGGTTTTTCCGCGGCACGCCATTCCGGGGGCCGGATCTGGTCCGGTTTTTCCACGGCCCGGATCCGGTCCAGTTTTTCCACGGCAGTCCATTCCGGTGGCCGGATCTGGTCCGGTTTTTCCACGGCAGTCTATTCCGGGGGCCGGATCCGGTCTGGTTTTTCCGCGTTACGCCGTTTCGGAGGCCGGATCCGGTCCGGTTTTTCCACGGCAGTCCATTCCGGGTGCCGGATCGGATCTAGTTTTTCCGCGGCCCGGATCCGGTCCGGTTTTTCTGCCGCACGCCATTCCGGGGGCCGGATCCGGTCCGGATTTTTCGCGGCACGCCATTCCGGGTGCCGGATCCGGTCCGGTTTTTCCGCGGCAGTCCATTCCGGGGGCCGGATCCGGTCCGGATTTTCCGCGGCACTGAGTTCCGGGGGCCAGATCCGGTCCAGTTTTTCCGCGGCAGTCCATTCCGGTGGCCGGATCCGGTCCGGTTTTTCCGAGGCATGCCATTCCGGGGACCAGATCCGGTCCGGTTTTTCTGCGGCAGTCCATTCCGGGGGCCGCATCCGGTCCTGTTTTTCCGCCGCCCGGTTCTGTCCGGTTTTTCCGCGGCAGTCCATTCCGGGGGCCGGATCCGGTCCGGTTTTTCCGTGGCAGTCCATTCCGGGGGCCGGATCCGGTCCGGTTTTTCTGCGGCACGCCATTCCATGGGCTGGATCCGGTCTGGTTTTTCCACGGCAGTCCATTCCGGGGGCCGGATCCGGTCCGGATTTTCCGCGGCACTGAGTTCCAGGGGCCAGATCCTGTCCGGTTTTTCCGCGGCAGTCCATTCCGGGGGCCGGATCCAGTCCGGTTTTTCCACGGCAGTCCATTCCGGGGGCCGTACCCGGTACGGTTTTTCCGCGGCACGCCATTCCGGGGGTCGCATCCGGCCGGGTTTTTCCGCGGCCCGGTTCTGTCCGGTTTTTCGCGGCACGCCATTCCGGGGGCCGGATCCGGTCCGGTTTTTCCGCGGCACTCCATTCCGGGGGTCGCATCCGGCCGGGTTTTTCCGCGGCCCGGTTCTGTCCGGTTTTTCCGCGGCAGTCCATTCCGGGGGCCGGATCCGGTCCGGTTTTTCCGCGGCACGCCATTCCGGGGGCCGGATCCAGTCCAGTTTTTCCACGGCAGTCCATTCCGGGTGCCGTACCCGGTCCGGTTTTTCCGCGGCCCAGATCCGGTCCGGGTTTTGCGTGGCTCGGCATTCCGGGGGCCGGATCCGGTCCGGTTTTTCCATGGCAGTCCATTCCGGGGGCCGGATCCGGTCCGGTTTTTCCGTGGCAGTCCATTCCGGGGGCCGGATCCGGTCCGGTTTTTCCGCGGCACTGAGTTCCGGGGGCCGGATCCGGTCCGGTTATTCCGCGGCAGTGCATTCCGGGGGCTGGATCCGGTCCGGTTTTTCCACGGCACTGCGTTCCGGGATCCGGATCCGGTTCGGTTTTTCCGCGGCAGTCCATTCCGGTGGCCGCATCCGGTCCTGTTTTTCCGCGGCAGTGCATTAGGGGGCCAGATCCGGTCCGGTTTTCCGCGGCACGCCATTCCGGGGGCCGGATGCGGTCCGGTTTTTCCGCGGCCCGGATCCGGTCCGGTTTTTCCACGGCGTGCCATTCAGGGGGCCGGATCCGGTCCGGTTTTTCAGCGGCAGTCCATTCCGGGGGCCGGATCCGGTCCGGTTTTTCCGCGGCAGTCCATTCCGGGGGCCGGATCCGGTCCAGTTTTTCCGCGGCACACCGTTCCGGGGGCCGGATCCGGTCCCGTTATTCCGCGGCAGTGCATTCCGGGGGCCGGATCCAGTCCGGTTTTTCCGCGGCAGTCCATTCCGGGGGCCGGACCCGGTCCGGTTTTTCCGCGGCCCGGTTCTGTCCGTTTTTTCCGAGGCAGTCCATTCCGGTGGCCGGATCCGGTCCGATTTTTCCGCGGCAGTCCATTCCGGTGGCCGGATCCGGTCCGGTTTTTCCGCGGCACTGAGTTCCGCGGCCCAGATCCGGTCCGGTTTTTCCGCGGCAGTCCATTCGGGGGCCGGATCCGGTCCGGTTTTTCCGCGGCACTCCATTCCGGGGGCTGGATCCGGTCCGGATTTTCCGCGGCAGTCCATTCCGGTGGCCGGATCCGGTCCGGTTTTTCCGCGGCAGTCCATTCCGGGGGCCGGATCCGGTCCGGTTTTTCCGCGGCAGTCCATTCCGGTGGCCGGATCCGCTCCGGTTTTTCCGCGGCAGTCCATTCGGGGTCCGGATCCGGTCCGGTTTTTCCGCGGCACTCCATTCCGGGGGCTGGATCCGGTCCGGATTTTCCACGGCACTGCGTTCCGGGGGCCAGATCCGGTCCGGTTCTTCCGCGGCAGTCCATTCGGGGGCCGGATCCGGTCCGGTTTTTCCGCGGCAGTCCATTCCGGTGGCCGCATCCGGTCCGGTTTTTCCGCGGCACTGAGTTCCGCGGCCCAGATCCGGTCCGGTTTTTCCGCGGCAGTCCATTCGGGGGCCGGATGCCGTCCGGTTTTTCCGCGGCAGTGCATTCCGGGGGCCGGACCCGGTCCGCTTTTTCCGCGGCACTCCATTCCGGGCACCGGATCCGGTCCGGTTTTTCCGCGGCAGTCCATTCCGGGGGCTGGATCCGGTCCGGATTTTCCACGGCACTGCGTTCCGGGGGCCAGATCCGGTCCGGTTTTTCCGCGGCAGTCCATTCCGGGGGCAGGTCCGGTTTTTCCGCGGCACTGCGTTCTGGGGGCCGGATCTGGTCTGGTTTTTCCGCGGCACTGCGTTCCGGTGGCCGGATCTGGTCTGGTTTTTCTGCGGCACGCCATTCCGGTGGCCGGATCTGGTCTGGTTTTTCCGCGGCACGCCATTCCGGTGGCCGGATCTGGTCTGGATTTCCGCGGCAGTCCATTCCGGGGGCCGGATCCGGTCCGGTTTTTCCGAGGCAGTCCATTCCGGGGGCCGGACCCGGTCCGGTTTTTCCGCGGCCCGGTTCTGTCCGGTTTTTCCGAGGCAGTCCATTCCGGTGGCCGGATCCGGTCCGATTTTTCCGCGGCAGTCCATTCGGGGGCCGGATCCGGTCCGGTTTTTCCGCGGCAGTCCATTCCGTGGGCCGGATCCGGTCCGGTTTTTCCGCGGCACTGAGTTCCGCGGCCCAGATCCGGTCCGGTTTTTCCGCGGCAGTCCATTCGGGGGCCGGATCCGGTCCGGTTTTTCCGCGGCACTGCATTCCGGGGGCCGGATCCGGTCCGGTTTTTCCGCGGCACGCCATTCCGGGGGCCGGATGCGGTCCGGTTTTTCCGCGGCCCGGATCCGGTCCGGTTTTTCCACGGCGTGCCATTCAGGGGGCCGGATCCGGTCCGGTTTTTCAGCGGCAGTCCATTCCGGGGGCCGGATCCGGTCCGGTTTTTCCGCGGCAGTCCATTCCGGGGGCCGGATCCGGTCCAGTTTTTCCGCGGCACACCGTTCCGGGGGCCGGATCCGGTCCCGTTATTCCGCGGCAGTGCATTCCGGGGGCCGGATCCAGTCCGGTTTTTCCGCGGCAGTCCATTCCGGGGGCCGGACCCGGTCCGGTTTTTCCGCGGCCCGGTTCTGTCCGTTTTTTCCGAGGCAGTCCATTCCGGTGGCCGGATCCGGTCCGATTTTTCCGCGGCAGTCCATTCCGGTGGCCGGATCCGGTCCGGTTTTTCCGCGGCACTGAGTTCCGCGGCCCAGATCCGGTCCGGTTTTTCCGCGGCAGTCCATTCGGGGGCCGGATCCGGTCCGGTTTTTCCGCGGCACTCCATTCCGGGGGCTGGATCCGGTCCGGATTTTCCGCGGCAGTCCATTCCGGTGGCCGGATCCGGTCCGGTTTTTCCGCGGCAGTCCATTCCGGGGGCCGGATCCGGTCCGGTTTTTCCGCGGCAGTCCATTCCGGTGGCCGGATCCGCTCCGGTTTTTCCGCGGCAGTCCATTCGGGGTCCGGATCCGGTCCGGTTTTTCCGCGGCACTCCATTCCGGGGGCTGGATCCGGTCCGGATTTTCCACGGCACTGCGTTCCGGGGGCCAGATCCGGTCCGGTTCTTCCGCGGCAGTCCATTCGGGGGCCGGATCCGGTCCGGTTTTTCCGCGGCAGTCCATTCCGGTGGCCGCATCCGGTCCGGTTTTTCCGCGGCACTGAGTTCCGCGGCCCAGATCCGGTCCGGTTTTTCCGCGGCAGTCCATTCGGGGGCCGGATGCCGTCCGGTTTTTCCGCGGCAGTGCATTCCGGGGGCCGGACCCGGTCCGCTTTTTCCGCGGCACTCCATTCCGGGCACCGGATCCGGTCCGGTTTTTCCGCGGCAGTCCATTCCGGGGGCTGGATCCGGTCCGGATTTTCCACGGCACTGCGTTCCGGGGGCCAGATCCGGTCCGGTTTTTCCGCGGCAGTCCATTCCGGGGGCAGGTCCGGGTTTTCCGCGGCACTGCGTTCTGGGGGCCGGATCTGGTCTGGTTTTTCCGCGGCACTGCGTTCCGGTGGCCGGATCTGGTCTGGTTTTTCTGCGGCACGCCATTCCGGGGGCCGGATCTGGTCTGGTTTTTCCGCGGCACGCCATTCCGGTGGCCGGATCTGGTCTGGATTTCCGCGGCAGTCCATTCCGGGGGCCGGATCCGGTCCGGTTTTTCCGAGGCAGTCCATTCCGGGGGCCGGACCCGGTCCGGTTTTTCCGCGGCCCGGTTCTGTCCGGTTTTTCCGAGGCAGTCCATTCCGGTGGCCGGATCCGGTCCGATTTTTCCGCGGCAGTCCATTCGGGGGCCGGATCCGGTCCGGTTTTTCCGCGGCAGTCCATTCCGTGGGCCGGATCCGGTCCGGTTTTTCCGCGGCACTGAGTTCCGCGGCCCAGATCCGGTCCGGTTTTTCCGCGGCAGTCCATTCGGGGGCCGGATCCGGTCCGGTTTTTCCGCGGCATGCCATTCCGTGGGCTGGATCCGGTCTGGTTTTTCCACGGCACGGCATTCCGGGGGCCGGATCCGGTCCGGTTTTCCGCGGCACTCCAATCCGGGGGCTGGATCCGGTCAGGTTTTTCCGCGGCAGTCCATTCCGGGGGCCGGATCCGGTCCGGTTTTTCCGCGGCACTGCGTTCTGGGGGCCGGATCTGGTCTGGTTTTTCCGCGGCACGCCATTCCAGGGCCGGATCTGGTCTGGTTTTTCCGCGGCACGCCATTCCGGGGGCCGGATCCGGTCCGGTTTTTCCGAGGCAGTCCATTCCGGTGGCCGGATCCGGTCCGATTTTTCCGCGGCAGTCCATTCGGGGGCCGGATGCGGTCCGGTTTTTCCGCGGCAGTCCATTCCGGGGGCTGGATCCGGTCCGGTTTTTCCGCGGCACGCCATTCCGGGGGCCGGATCCGGTCCGGTTTTTCCGCGGCACGCCATTCCGGGGGTCGCATCCGGCCGGGTTTTTCCGCGGCCCGGTTCTGTCCGGTTTTTCTGCGGCAGTCCATTCCGGGGGCCGGATCTGGTCTGATTTTTCCGCAGCAGTCCATTCCGGGGGCTGGATCCGGTCCGGTTTTTCCGCGGCACGCCATTCCGGGGGCCGGATCCAGTCCAGTTTTTCCACGGCAGTCCATTCCGGGTGCCGTACCCGGTCCGGTTTTTCCGCGGCCCAGATCTGGTCCGGGTTTTGCGCGGCTCGGCATTCCGGGGGCTGGATCCGGTCCGGTTTTTCCGCGGCTCGCCATTCCGGGGGCCGGATCCAGTCCAGTTTTTCCACGGCAGTCCATTCCGGGTGCCGTACTTGGTCCGGTTTTTCCGCGGCCCAGATCCGGTCCGGGTTTTGTGCGGCTCGGCATTCCGGGGGCCGGATCCGGTCCGGTTTTTCCGCGGCACGCCATTCCGGGGGCCGGATGCGGTCCGGTTTTTCCGCGGCCCGGATCCGGTCCGGTTTTTCCACGGCACTGCGTTCCGGGGTCCGGATCCGGTTCGGTTTTTCCGCGGCAGTCCATTCCGGTGGCCGCATCCGGTCCTGTTTTTCCGCGGCCCGTTTCTGTCCGGTTTTTCCCTGGCAGTCCATTCCAGGTGCCGGATCCGGTCCGGTTTTTCCGCGGCAGTGCATTCGGGGGCCAGATCCGGTCCGGTTTTCCGCGGCACTCCATTCCGGGGGCCGGACCCGGTCCGGTTTTTCCGCGGCAGTCCATTCCGGGGTCTGGACCCTGTCCGGTTTTTCCGCGGCAGTGCATTCGGGGGCCGGATGCCGTCCGGTTTTTCCGTGGCAGTGCATTCCGGGGGCCGGACCCGGTCCGCTTTTTCCGCGGCAGTCCATTCAGGGGGCCAGATCCGGTCCGGTTTTTCCGCGGCAGTCCATTCCGGGGGCCGGATCCGGTCCGGTTTTTCCACGGCAGTGCATTCCGGGGGCCGGATCCGGTCCGGTTTTCCGCGGCACTGCGTTCCGGGGGCCAGATCCGGTCCGGTTTTTCCGCGGCAGTCCAATCCAGGGGCCGGATCCAGTCCGGTTTTTCCGCGGCAGTCCATTCCGGGGGCCGGATCCGGTCTGGTTTTTCCGCGGCACTGCGTTCTGGGGTCGGATCTGGTCTGGTTTTTCCGCGGCACTGCGTTCCGGTGGCCGGATCTGGTCTGCTTTTTCTGCGGCACGCCATTCCGGTGGCCGGATCTGGTCTGGTTTTTCTGCGGCACGCCATTCCGGGGACCGGATCCGGTCCGGTTTTTCCACGGCAGTGCATTCCGGGGGCCGGATCCGGTCCGGTTTTCCGCGGCACTGCGTTCCAGGGGCCAGATCCGGTCCGGTTTTTCCGCGGCAGTCCATTCTGGGGGCCGGATCCGGTCTGGTTTTTCCGCGGCACTGCGTTCTGGGGGCCGGATCTGGTCTAGTTTTTCCGCGGCACTGCGTTCCGGTGGCCGGATCTGGTCTGGTTTTTCTGCGGCACGCCATTCCGGTGGCCGGATCTGGTCTGGTTTTTCCGCGGCACGCCATTCCGGGGGTCGGATCTGGTCTGGTTTTTCCGCGGCACGCCATTCCGGTGGCCGGATCTGGTCTGGTTTTTCCGCGGCAGTCCATTCCGGGGGCCGGATCCGGTCCGGTTTTTCTGGGGCACGCCATTCCGGGGACCGGATCCGGTCCGGTTTTTCCGCGGCACTGCATTCCGGGGGCCGGATCCGGTCCGGATTTTCCGCGGCAGTGCATTCCGGGAGCCGGATCCGGTCCGGTTTTTCCGCGGCCCGGATCCGGTCCGGTTATTCTGCGGCAGTCCATGCCGGTGGCCGGATCTGGTCCGGTTTTTCAGCGGCAGTCCATTCCGGGGGCCGGATGCGGTCCGGTTTTTCCGCGGCAGTCCATTCCGGGGGCCGTACCCGCTCCAGTTTTTCCGCGGCAGTCCATTCGGGGGCCGGATCCGGTCCGGTTTTTTTCGCGGCAGTCCATTCCGGTGGCCGGATCTGGTCCGGTTTTTCAGCGGCACGCCATTCCGGGGGCCCGATCCGGTCCGGTTTTTCCGCGGCACTCCATTCCGGTGGCCGTACCCGGTCCAGTTTTTCCGCGGCCCAGATCCGGTCCGGTTTTTCTGCCGCACGCCATTCCTGGGGCTGGATTCGGTCCGGTTTTTCCTGGGCACTCCATTCCGGAGGCCGAATCCGGTCCGGATTTTCCGCGGCAGTCCATTCCGGAGGCCGGATCCGGTCCTGTTTTTCCGCCGCCGACCATTTTGCGGCCCAGATCCGGTCCGGTTTTTCCGCGGCAGTCCATTCCGGGGTCCGGATCCGGTCCGATTTTCCGCGGCAGTCCATTCCGGGGGCCGGTTCCGGTCCGGTTTTTCCGCGGCAGTCCATTCCGGTGGCCGGATCCGGTCCGGTTTTTCCGCGGCAGTCCATTCCGGGGGCCGGACCCTGTCCGGTTTTTCCCCGGCAGTCCATTCCGGTGGCCGTACCCGGTCGGGTTTTTCCGGGGCAGTCCATTCCGTGGGCCAGATCCGGTCCGGTTTTTCCGCGGCAGTCTATTCCGGTGGCCGGATCCGGTCCGGTTTTTCCGCGGCAGTGCATTCCGGGGGCCGGATCCGGTCCGGTTTTCCGCGGCACTCCATTCCGGGGGCTGGATCCGGTCCGGATTTTCCACGGCACTGCGTTCCGGGGGCCAGATCCTCTCCGGTTTTTCCGCGGCAGTCCATTCCGGGGGCCGGATCCGGTCCGGTTTTTCCGCGGCACTGCGTTCCGGGGGCCGGATCTGGTCTGGTTTTTCCGCGGCACTGCGTTCCGGTGGCCGGATCTGGTCTGGTTTTTCTGCGGCACGCCATTCCGGGGGCCGGATCTGGTCTGGTTTTTCCGCGGCACGCCATTCCGGTGGCCGGATCTGGTCTGGTTTTTCCACGGCAGTCCATTCCGTGGGCCGGATGCGGTCCGGTTTTTCCGCGGCAGTCCATTCCGGGGGCTGGATCCGGTCCGGTTTTTCCGCGGCACGCCATTCCGGGTGCCGGATCCGGTCCGGTTTTTCCGTGGCAGTCCATTCCGGTGGCCGGATCCGGTCCGGATTTTCCACGGCACGCCGTTCCGGGGTCCGGATCCAGTCCGATTTTTCCGCGGCCGACCATTTTGCGGCCCAGATCCGGTCCGATTTTTCCGCGGCAGTCCATTCCGGGGTCCGGATCCGGTCCGATTTTCCGCGGCAGTCCATTCCGGGGGCCGGTTCCGGTCCGGTTTTTCCGCGGCAGTCCATTCCGGTGGCCGGATCCGGTCCGGTTTTTCCGCGGCAGTGCATTCGGGGGCCAGATCCGGTCCGGTTTTCCGCGGCAGTCCATTCCGGGGGCCGGATCCGGTCCGGTTTTTCCGCGGCAGTCCATTCTGGGGGCCGGACCCTGTCCGGTTTTTCCCCGGCAGTCCATTCCGGAGGCCGGACCCGGTCCGGTTTTTCCGGGGCAGTCCATTCCGTGGGCCAGATCCGGTCCGGTTTTTCCGCGGCAGTCCATTCCGGGGGCCGGATCCGGTCCGATTTTTCTGCGGCAGTCCATTCCGTGGGCCGGATCCGGTCCGGTTTTTCCACGGCAGTGCATTCCGGGGGCCGGATCCGGTCCGGTTTTCCGCGGCACTCCATTCCGGGGGCTGGATCCGGTCCGGATTTTCCACGGCACTGCGTTCCGGGGGCCAGATCCTGTCCGGTTTTTCCGCGGCAGTCCATTCCGGGGGCCGGATCCGGTCCGGTTTTTCCGCGGCACTGCGTTCCGGGGGCCGGATCTGGTCTGGTTTTTCCGCGGCACTGCGTTCCGGTGGCCGGATCTGGTCTGGTTTTTCTGCGGCACGCCATTCCGGTGGCCGGATCTGGTCTGGTTTTTCCGCGGCACGCCATTCCGGTGGCCGGATCTGGTCTGGTTTTTCCGCGGCAGTCCATTCCGTGGGCCGGATCCGGTCCGGTTTTTCCGCGGCAGTCCATTCCGGGGTCCGGATCTGGTCCGGTTTTTCCGCGGCAGTCCATTCCGGGGGCCGCATCCGATCCGGTTTTTCCGCGGCCCGATTCTGTCCGGTTTTTCCGCGGCAGTCCATTCCGGAGGCCGGATCCGGTCCGGATTTTCCGGGGCAGTCCATTCCGGGGGCTGGATCCGGTCTGATTTTTCCGCGGCAATCCATTCCGGGGGCCGGACCCGGTCCGGTTTTTCCGGGGCAGTCCATTCCTGGGGCCGGATCCGGTCCGGTATTTCCGCGGCCCAGATGCGGTCCGGGTTTTGCGCGGCTCGCCATTCCACGGGCCGGATCCGGTCCGGTTTTTCCGCGGCCCAGATGCGGTCCGGGTTTTGCGCGGCTTGCCATTCCGGGGGCTGGATCCGGTCCGGTTTTTCCGCGGCTCGCCATTCCGGGGGCCGGATCCAGTCCGGATTTTCCGCGGCAGTCCATTACGGGTGCCGGATCCGGTCCGGTTTTTCCGCGGTCGTCCATTCCGGGGGCCGGATCCGGTCCGGATTTTCCGCGGCAGTCCATTCCGGGGGCCGCATCCGGTCCGGTTTTTCCGCGGCCCGGTTCTGTCCGGTTTTTCCACGGCCGTCCATTCCGGTGGCCGGATCTGGTCTGGTTTTTCCGCGGCACGCCATTCCGGGGACCAGATCCGGTCCGGTTTTTCCGCGGCAGTGCATTCCGGGGGCCGCATCCGGCCGGGTTTTTCCGCGGCCCGTTTCTGTCCGGTTTTTCCGCGGCAGTCCATTCCGGGGGCCGGATCCGGTCTGATTTTTCCGCGGCAGTCCATTCCGGGGGCGGGATCCGGTCCGGTTTTTCCGCGGCACGCCATTCCGGGGGCCGGATCCAGTCCAGTTTTTCCACGGCAGTCCATTCCGGGGGCCGTACCCGGTCCGGTTTTTCCACGGCCCAGATCCGGTCCGGGTTTTGCGCGGCTCGCCATTCCGTGGGCCGGATGCGGTCCGGTTTTTCCACGGCAGTCCATTCCGGGGGCCGGAACCGGTCCGGGTTTTCCACGGCACGCCGTTCCGGGGTCCGGATCCAGTCCGGTTTTTCCGCGGCAGTCCATTCCGGGGGCCGGATCCGGTCCGATTTTTCTGCGGCACTCCATTCGGAGGCCGGATCCGGTCTGGTTTTTCCGCGGCAGTCCATTTTGCGGCCCAGATCTGGTCCGGTTTTTCCGCGGCACTCCATTCCGGTGGCCGGATCCGGTCCGGTTTTTCCGCGGCAGTGCATTCCGGGGGCCGGACCCGGTACGGTTTTTCCGCGGCAGTCCACTACGGGGGCCGGATCCGGTCCGGTTTTTCCGCGGCAGTCCATTCCGGGGGCCGGATCCGGTCCGGTTTTTCCGCGGCCCGGATCCGGTCCGGTTTTTTCGCGGCAGTCCATTCCGGTGGCCGGACCCGGTCCAGTTTTTCCGCGGCCCAGATCCGGTCCGGTTTTTCTGCCTCACGCCATTCCTGGGGCTGGATTCGGTCTGGTTTTTCCGCGGCACTCCATTCCGGGGGCTGGGTCCGGTCCGGATTTTCCGCGGCAGTCCATTCCGGAGGCCGGATCCGGTCCGGTTTTTCCTGGGCAGTCCATTCCGGGGGCCGGATCCGGTCCGGATTTTCCACGGCACGCCGTTCCGGGGTCCGGATCCGGTCCGGTTTTGCCACGGCAGTCCATTCTGGGGGCCGGATCCGGTCCGATTTTTCTGCGGCAGTCCATTCGGGGGCCGGATCCGGTCCGGTTTTTCCGCGGCAGACCATTTTGCGGCCCAGATCCGGTCCGGTTTTTCCGCGGCACGCCATTCCGGTGTCCGGATCTGGTCCGGTTATTCCGCGGCAAGCCATTCCGGGGGCCGGATCCGGTCCGGTTTTTCCGCGGCAGTGCGTTCCGGGGGCCGGATCCGGTCCGGATTTTCCACGGCACTGCGTTCCGGTGGCCAGATCCGGTCCGGTTTTTCCGCGGCAGTCCATTCCGGGGGCCGGATCTGGTCTGGTTTTTCCGTGGCACGCCATTCCGGGGGCCGGATCCAGTCCGGTTTTTCCGCGGCACGCCATTCCGGGCACCGGAGCCGGTCCGGTTTTTACGCGGCACGCCATTCCGGGGGCCGCATCCGGTCCTGTTTTTCCGTGGCCCGGTTCTGTCCGGTTTTTCCGCGGCACGCCATTCCGGGGGCCGGATCCGGTCCGGATTTTCCGCGGCAGTCCATTCCGGGGGCCGGATCAGGTCCGGATTTTCCGTGGCAGTCCATTCCTGGGGCCGATTCCGGTCCGGTTTTTCCGCGGCAGTCCATTCCGGGGGCCGGATCCGGTCCGGTTTTTCTGCGGCACTCCATTCCGGGGACCGGATCCGGTCCGGTTATTCCGCGGCAGTCCATTCCGGTGGCCGGATCTGGTCCGGTTTTTTAGCGGCACTCCATTCCGGGGGCCCGATCCGGTCTGGTTTTTCCACGGCAGTCCATTCCGGGGGCCGTACCCGGTCCTGTTTTTCCGCGGCCCAGATCCGGTCCGGTTTTTCTGCCGCACGCCATTCCTGGGGCTGGATTCGGTCCGGTTTTTCCGCGGCGGTCCGGTTTTTCCGCGGCAGTCCATTCCGGAGGCCGGACCCGGTCCGGTTTTTCCGCGGCAGTCCATTCTGGAGGCCGGACCCGGTCCGGTTTTTCCGCGGCACTGCGTTCCGGTGGCCGGATCTGGTCTGCTTTTTCTGCGGCACGCCATTCCGGTGGCCGGATCTGGTCTGGTTTTTCTGCGGCACGCCATTCCGGGGACCGGATCCGGTCCGGTTTTTCCACGGCAGTGCATTCCGTGGGCCGGATCCGGTCCGGTTTTCCGCGGCACTGCGTTCCAGGGGCCAGATCCGGTCCGGTTTTTCCGCGGCAGTCCATTCTGGGGGCCGGATCCGGTCTGGTTTTTCCGCGGCACTGCGTTCTGGGGGCCGGATCTGGTCTGGTTTTTCCGCGGCACTGCGTTCCGGTGGCCGGATCTGGTCTGGTTTTTCTACGGCACGCCATTCCGGTGGCCGGATCTGGTCTGGTTTTTCTGCGGCACGCCATTCCGGGGGCCGGATCTGGTCTGGTTTTTCCGCGGCACGCCATTCCGGTGGCCGGATCTGGTCTGGTTTTTCCGCGGCAGTCCATTCCGGGGGCCGGATCCGGTCCGGTTTTTCTGCGGCACGCCATTCCGGGGACCGGATCCGGTCCGGTTTTTCCGCGGCACTGCATTCCGGGGGCCGGATCCGGTCCGGATTTTCCGCGGCAGTGCATTCCGGGAGCCGGATCCGGTCCGGTTTTTCCGCGGCCCGGATCCGGTCCGGTTATTCTGCGGCAGTCCATGCCGGTGGCCGGATCTGGTCCGGTTTTTCAGCGGCAGTCCATTCCGGGGGCCGGATGCGGTCCGGTTTTTCCGCGGCAGTCCATTCCGGGGGCCGTACCCGCTCCAGTTTTTCCGCGGCAGTCCATTCGGGGGCCGGATCCGGTCCGGTTTTTTTCGCGGCAGTCCATTCCGGTGGCCGGATCTGGTCCGGTTTTTCAGCGGCACGCCATTCCGGGGGCCCGATCCGGTCCGGTTTTTCCGCGGCACTCCATTCCGGTGGCCGTACCCGGTCCAGTTTTTCCGCGGCCCAGATCCGGTCCGGTTTTTCTGCCGCACGCCATTCCTGGGGCTGGATTCGGTCCGGTTTTTCCTGGGCACTCCATTCCGGAGGCCGAATCCGGTCCGGATTTTCCGCGGCAGTCCATTCCGGAGGCCGGATCCGGTCCTGTTTTTCCGCCGCCGACCATTTTGCGGCCCAGATCCGGTCCGGTTTTTCCGCGGCAGTCCATTCCGGGGTCCGGATCCGGTCCGATTTTCCGCGGCACTCCATTCCGGGGGCCGGTTCCGGTCCGGTTTTTCCGCGGTAGTCCATTCCGGTGGCCGGATCCGGTCCGGTTTTTCCGCGGCAGTCCATTCCGGGGGCCGGACCCTGTCCGGTTTTTCCCCGGCAGTCCATTCCGGTGGCCGTACCCGGTCGGGTTTTTCCGGGGCAGTCCATTCCGTGGGCCAGATCCGGTCCGGTTTTTCCGCGGCATTCTATTCCGGTGGCCGGATCCGGTCCGGTTTTTCCGCGGCACGCCATTCCGTGGGCCGGATCCGGTCCGGTTTTTCCACGGCAGTGCATTCCGGGGGCCGGATCCGGTCCGGTTTTCCGCGGCACTCCATTCCGGGGGCTGGATCCGGTCCGGATTTTCCACGGCACTGCGTTCCGGGGGCCAGATCCTGTCCGGTTTTTCCGCGGCAGTCCATTCCGGGGGCCGGATCCGGTCCGGTTTTTCCGCGGCACTGCGTTCCGGGGGCCGGATCTGATCTGGTTTTTCCGCGGCACTGCGTTCCGGTGGCCGGATCTGGTCTGGTTTTTCTGCGGCACGCCATTCCGGGGGCCGGATCTGGTCTGGTTTTTCCGCGGCACACCATTCCGGTGGCCGGATCTGGTCTGGTTTTTCCACGGCAGTCCATTCCGTGGGCCGGATCCGGTCCGGTTTTTCCGCGGCAGTCCATTCCGGGGTCCGGATCCGGTCCGGTTTTTCCGCGGAACGCCATTCCAGGGGCCGGATCCGGTCCGGTTTTTCCGT
Source organism: Phalacrocorax aristotelis (assembly GCF_949628215.1). NCBI lineage: Eukaryota > Metazoa > Chordata > Aves > Suliformes > Phalacrocoracidae > Phalacrocorax > Phalacrocorax aristotelis. The sequence continues at coordinate 70,505 of NW_027441297.1, read as the reverse complement.
GGCAGTCCATTCCGGGGTCCGGATCCGGTCCGATTTTCCGCGGCAGTCCATTCCGGGGGCCGGTTCCGGTCCGGTTTTTCCGCGGCAGTCCATTCCGGTGGCCGGATCCGGTCCGGTTTTTCCGCGGCAGTGCATTCGGGGGCCAGATCCGGTCCGGTTTTCCGCGGCAGTCCATTCCGGGGGCCGGATCCGGTCCGGTTTTTCCGCGGCAGTCCATTCCGGGGGCCGGACCCTGTCCGGTTTTTCCCCGGCAGTCCATTCCGGAGGCCGGACCCGGTCCGGTTTTTCCGGGGCAGTCCATTCCGTGGGCCAGATCCGGTCCGGTTTTTCCGCGGCAGTCCATTCCGGGGGCCGGATCCGGTCCGATTTTTCTGCGGCAGTCCATTCCGTGGGCCGGATCCGGTCCGGTTTTTCCACGGCAGTGCATTCCGGGGGCCGGATCCGGTCCGGTTTTCCGCGGCACTCCATTCCGGGGGCTGGATCCGGTCCGGATTTTCCACGGCACTGCGTTCCGGGGGCCAGATCCTGTCCGGTTTTTCCGCGGCAGTCCATTCCGGGGGCCGGATCCGGTCCGGTTTTTCCGCGGCACTGCGTTCCGGGGGCCGGATTTGGTCTGGTTTTTCCGCGGCACTGCGTTCCGGTGGCCGGATCTGGTCTGGTTTTTCTGCGGCACGCCATTCCGGTGGCCGGATCTGGTCTGGTTTTTCCGCGGCACGCCATTCCGGTGGCCGGATCTGGTCTGGTTTTTCCGCGGCAGTCCATTCCGGGGGCCGGATCCGGTCCGGTTTTTCCGCGGCAGTCCATTCCGGGGTCCGGATCTGGTCCGGTTTTTCCGCGGCAGTCCATTCCGGGGGCCGCATCCGATCCGGTTTTTCCGCGGCCCGATTCTGTCCGGTTTTTCCGCGGCAGTCCATTCCGGGGGCCGGATCCGGTCCGGATTTTCCGGGGCAGTCCATTCCGGGGGCTGGATCCGGTCTGATTTTTCCGCGGCAATCCATTCCGGGGGCCGGACCCGGTCCGGGTTTTGCGCGGCTCGCCATTCCACGGGCCGGATCCGGTCCGGTTTTTCCGCGGCCCAGATGCGGTCCGGGTTTTGCGCGGCTCGCCATTCCGGGGGCCGGATCCGGTCCGGATTTTCCGCGGCTCGCCATTCCGGGGGCCGGATCCGGTCCGGATTTTCCGGGGCAGTCCATTCCGGGGGCCGGATCCGGTCCGGTTTTTCCGCGGTCGTCCATTCCGGGGGCCGGATCCGGTCCGGATTTTCCGCGGCAGTCCATTCCGGGGGCCGCATCCGGTCCGGTTTTTCCGCGGCCCGGTTCTGTCCGGTTTTTCCACGGCCGTCCATTCCGGTGGCCGGATCTGGTCCGGTTTTTCCGCGGCACGCCATTCCGGGGACCAGATCCGGTCCGGTTTTTCCGCGGCAGTGCATTCCGGGGGCCGCATCCGGCCGGGTTATTCCGCGGCCCGTTTCTGTCCGGTTTTTCCGCGGCAGTCCATTCCGGGGGCCGGATCCGGTCTGATTTTTCCGCGGCAGTCCATTCCGGGGGCGGGATCCGGTCCGGTTTTTCCGCGGCACGCCATTCCGGGGGCCGGATCCAGTCCAGTTTTTCCACGGCAGTCCATTCCGGGGGCCGTACCCGGTCCGGTTTTTCCACGGCCCAGATCCGGTCCGGGTTTTGCGCGGCTCGCCATTCCGTGGGCCGGATGCGGTCCGGTTTTTCCACGGCAGTCCATTCCGGGGGCCGGAACCGGTCCGGGTTTTCCACGGCACGCCGTTCCGGGGTCCGGATCCAGTCCGATTTTTCCGCGGCAGTCCATTCCGGGGGCCGGATCCAGTCCGATTTTTCTGCGGCACTCCATTCGGAGGCCGGATCCGGTCTGGTTTTTCCGCGGCAGTCCATTTTGCGGCCCAGATCCGGTCCGGTTTTTCCGCGGCACTCCATTCCGGTGGCCGGATCCGGTCCGGTTTTTCCGCGGCAGTGCATTCCGGGGGCCGGACCCGGTACGGTTTTTCCGCGGCAGTCCACTACGGGGGCCGGATCCGGTCCGGTTTTTCCGCGGCAGTCCATTCCGGGGGCCGGATCCGGTCCGGTTTTTCCGCGGCCCGGATCCGGTCCGGTTTTTTCGCGGCAGTCCATTCCGGTGGCCGGACCCGGTCCAGTTTTTCCGCGGTCCAGATCCGGTCCGGTTTTTCTGCCTCACGCCATTCCTGGGGCTGGATTCGGTCTGGTTTTTCCGCGGCACTCCATTCCGGGGGCCGGATCCGGTCCGGATTTTCCGCGGCAGTCCATTCCGGAGGCCGGATCCGGTCCGGTTTTTCCTGGGCAGTCCATTCCGGGGGCCGGATCCGGTCCGGATTTTCCACGGCACGCCGTTCCGGGGTCCGGATCCGGTCCGGTTTTGCCACGGCAGTCCATTCTGGGGGCCGGATCCGGTCCGATTTTTCTGCGGCAGTCCATTCGGGGGCCGGATCCGGTCCGGTTTTTCCGCGGCAGACCATTTTGCGGCCCAGATCCGGTCCGGTTTTTCCGCAGCACGCCATTCCGGGGACCGCATCCGGTCCGGTTTTCCGCGGCAGTCCATTCCGGGGGCCGGACCCGGTCCGGTTTTTCCGCGGCAGTCCATTCAGGGGGCCGCATCCGGTCCGGTTTTTCCGCGGCCCGGTTCTGTCCGGTTATTCCACGGCAGTCCAATCCGCGGCCCAGATCCGGTCCGGTTTTTCCGCGGCACGCCATTCCGGTGTCCGGATCCGGTCTGGTTTTTCCGCGGCACGCCATTCCGGGGGCCGGATCCGGTCCGGTTTTTCCGCGGCAGTGCGTTCCGGGGGCCGGATCCGGTCCGGATTTTCCACGGCACGCCATTCCGGGGGTCGGATCCGGTCCGGTTTTTCCGCGGCAGTCCATTCCGGGGGCCGGATCTGGTCTGGTTTTTCCGTGGCACGCCATTCCGGGGGCCGGATCCAGTCCGGTTTTTCCGCGGCACGCCATTCCGGGCACCGGAGCCGGTCCGGTTTTTACGCGGCACGCCATTCCGGGGGCCGCATCCGGTCCTGTTTTTCCGTGGCCCGGTTCTGTCCGGTTTTTCCGCGGCACGCCATTCCGGGGGCCGGATCCGGTCCGGATTTTCCGCGGCAGTCCATTCCGGGGGCCGGATCAGGTCCGGATTTTCCGTGGCAGTCCATTCCGGGGGCCGATTCCGGTCCGGTTTTTCCGCTGCAGTCCATTCCGGGGGCCGGATCCGGTCCGGTTTTTCCGCGGCTCGCCGTTCCGGGGTCCGGACCCGGTCCGGTTTTTCCGCGGCAGTGCATTCCGGGGGCCGGATCCGGTCCGGTTTTTCTGCGGCACTCCATTCCGGGGACCGGATCCGGTCCGGTTATTCCGCGGCAGTCCATTCCGGTGGCCGGATCTGGTCCGGTTTTTTAGCGGCACTCCATTCCGGGGGCCCGATCCGGTCTGGTTTTTCCACGGCAGTCCATTCCGGGGGCCGTACCCGGTCCTGTTTTTCCGCGGCCCAGATCCGGTCCGGTTTTTCTGCCGCACGCCATTCCTGGGGCTGGATTCGGTCCGGTTTTTCCGCGGCGGTCCGGTTTTTCCGCGGCAGTCCATTCCGGAGGCCGGACCCGGTCCGGTTTTTCCGCGGCAGTCCATTCTGGAGGCCGGACCCGGTCCGGTTTTTCCGCGGCAGTGCATTCCGGGGGCCGGACCCGGTCCGGTTTTTCCGCGGCAGTCCATTCCGGGGGCCGGATCCGGTCTGGGTTTTCCGCGACACTGCGTTGCGGGGGCCAGATCCGGTCCGCTTATTCCGCGGCAGTCCAATCCAGGGGCCGGATCCGGTCCGGTTTTTCCGCTGCAGTCCATTCCGGGGGCCGGATCCGGTCCAGTTTTTCCGCGGCAGTCTATTCCGGGAGCCGGATCCGGTCCGGTGTTCCCCCGACAAGTCCATTCCGGGGGCTATATTGGTCCGGTCCATATAGGTTTATATGGGTGTGGCCCATATAGCGCTATATTTTTCCGCTCCATATCTGGCTATAGTGGTCCGGTCCATATAGGGCTTTATAGGTACGGTCCATATAGGGGTATATTGGTCCGGACCATATAGGGTAATATGGGTCCGGTCTATATAAGGCTATATTTTTCCGGTCCATATAAGGCTATATTTTTCCGGTCCATATAGGGCTATATTTGTCCTATCCATATAAGGCTATATTTTTCCGGTCCATATAAGGCTATATTGGTCCTGTCCATATAAGGCTATATATTTCCGGTCCAGATAAGGCTATATTGGTTTTATCCATATAAGGCTATATTTTTCCAGTCCATATAAGGCTATATTGGTCCTATCCATATAAGGCTATATTTTTCCAGTCCAGATAAGGCTATATTGGTCCTATCCATATAAGGCTATAGTTTTCCGGTCCATATAAGGCTATATTTTTCTGGTCCATATAAGGTTATATTTGTCCTATCCATATAAGGCTATACTTTTCCAGTCCTTATTAGGCTATATTTTTCCAGTCCATATAAGGCTATATTTTTCCGGTCCATATAAGCCTATATTGGTCCTATCCATATGAGGCTATACTTTTCCGGTCCATATAAGGCTATATTTTTCCGGTCCCTATAAGGCTATATTTTCCCGGTCCATATAAGGCTATATTGGTCCTATCCATGTAAGGCTAGATTTTCCAGTCCATATAAGGCTATTTTGGCCCTATCCATATAAGGCTATATTTTTCCGGTCCATAGAAGGCTATATTTTTCCGGTCCATATAAGGCTATATTTTTCCGGTCCATATAATGCTATATTGGCCCATTACATTTAAGGCTATATTTTTCCAGTCCATATAAGGCTATATTGGTCCTACCCATATAAGGCTATATTTTTCCGGTCCATATAAGGCTATATTTTTCCAGTCCATATAAGGCTATATTGGTCCTTTCCATATAAGGCTATATTTTTCAGGTCCATATAAGGCTATATTGGTCCTATCCATATAATGCTATATTTTTCCGGTCCATATAAGGCTATATTGGTCCTATCCATATAAGGCTATATTTTTCCGGTCCATATAAGGCTATATTGGTCCGGTCCATATAAGGCTATATTTTTCAAGTCCATATAAGGCTATATTGGTCCTTTCCATATAAGGCTATATTTTTCCAGTCCATATAAGCCTATATTGGTCCTATCCATATAAGGCTATATTTTTCCACTCCATATAAGGCTATATTGGTCCGGTCCATATAAGGCTATATTGGTCCGGTCCATATAAGGCTATATTTTTCCGGTTCATATAGGGCTATATTGGTTCAGGCCATATAAGGCTATATTGGTCCTATCCATATAAGGCTATATTTTTCCAGTCCATATAAGGCTATATTGGTCCTATCCATATAAGGCTATATTTTTCCGGTCCGTATAAGGCTATATTGGTCCTATCCATATGAGGCTATACTTTTCCGGTCCATATAAGGCTATATTGTTCCTATCCATATAAGGCTAAATTTTTTCCGGTCCATATAAGGCTATATTGGTCCTATCCATATAAGGCTATATTTTTCTGGTCCATATAAGGCTATATTGGTCTTATCCATATAAGGCTATATTTTTCCGGTCCCTATAAGGCTATATATTTCCGGTCCATATAAGGCTATATTTGTCCTAACCATATAAGGCTATATTGGTCCTGTCCATATAAGGCTATATTTTTCCAGTCCATATAAGGCTATATTGGTCCTTTCCATATAAGGCTATATGAGTCCGGTCCATATAAGGCCATATTGGTCTTATCCATATAAGGCTATATTTTTCCGGTCCATATAAGGCTATATTTTTCCGGTCCATATAAGGCTATACTTGTCCTAACCATATAAGGCTATATTGGTCCGGTCCATATAAGGCTATATTTTTCCAGTCCATATAAGGCTATATTGGTCCTTTCCATATAAGGCTATATTTTTCCGGTCCATATAAGGCTATATTGGTCCTGTCCATATAAGACTATATTGGACCGGTCCATATAAGGCTATATTTTTCCGGTCCATATAAGGCTATATTGGTCCTGTCCATATAAGACTATATTTTTCCGGTCCATATAAGGCTATATTTTTCTGGTCCATATAAGGCTATATTTTTCCAGTCCATATAAGGCTACATTCATCCTATCCATATAAGGCTATATTGGTCCTATCCATATAAGGCTATATTTTTCCGGTCCATATAAGGCTATATTGGTCCTATCCATATAAGGCTATATTTTTCCGGTCCATATAAGGCTATATTGGTCCTATCCATATAAGGCTATACTTTTCCGGTCCGTATAAGGCTATATTTTTCCAGTCCATATAAGGCTATATTCGTCCTATCCATATGAGGCTATATTTTTCCGGTCCATATAAGGCTATATTGGTCCGATCCATATAAGGCTATATTGGTCCTATCCATATAAGGGTATATTTTTCCGGTCCATATAAGGCTATATTGGTCCGGTCCATATAAGGCTCTATTTTTCCGGTCCATATACGGCTATATTGGTCCTATCCATATAAGGCTATATTTTTCCGCTCCATATAAGGCTATATTTGTCCGGTCCATATAAGGCTATATTTTTCCAGTCCATATAAGGCTATATTGGTCCTATCCATATGAGGCTATATTTTTCCGGTCCATATAAGGCTATATTTTTCCAGTCTATATAGGGCTATATTGGTCCTATCCATATAAAGCTATATTTTTCCAGTCCATATAAGGCTATATGGGTCCGGTCCATATAAGGCTATATTTCTCCGGTCCATATAGGGCTATATTTTTCCAGTCCATATAAGGCTATATTGGTCCTATCCATATAAGGCTATATTTTTCAGGTCCATATAAAGCTATATTGGTTCGGTCCATATAAGGCTATATTGGTTCGGTCCATATAAGGCTATATTGGTCCTATCCATATAAGGCTATATTTTTCCGGTCCATATAAGGCTATATTGGTCCGGTCCATATAAGGCTATATTTTTCCAGTCCATATAAGGCTATATTGGTTCTATCCATATAAGGCTATATTTTTCCGGTCCATATAAGGCTATATTGGTCCATTACATATAAGGCTATATTGTTCCGGTCCATATAAGGCTATATTGGTCCGGTCCATATAAGGCTATATTTTTCTGGTCCATATAAGGCAATATTGGTCCTTTCCATATAAGGCTATATTTTTCCGGTCCATATAAGGCTATATTGGTTTTATCCATATAAGGCTATATTTTTCCGGTCCATATAAGGCTATATTTTTCCGGTCCATATAAGGCTATATTTGTCCTAACCATATAAGGCTATATTGGTCCTGTCCATATAAGGCTATAATTTTCCAGTCCATATAAGGCTATATTGGTCCTTTCCATATAAGGCTATATTTTTCCGGTCCATATAAGGCAATATTGGTCTTATCCATATAAGGCTATATTTTTCCAGTCCATATAAGGCTATATTTGTCCTAACCATATAAGGCTATATTGGTCCGGTCCATATAAGGCTATATTTTTCCGGTCCATAGAAGGCTATATTGGTCCTGTCCATATAAGACTATATTGGACCGGTCCATATAAGGCTATATTTTTCCGGTCCATATAAGGCTATATTGGTCCTGTCCATATAAGACTATATTTTTCCGGTCCATATAAGGCTATATTTTTCTGGTCCGTATAAGGCTATATTGGTCTTATCCATATAAGGGTATATTTTTCCGGTCCATATAAGGCTATATTGGTCCTATCCATATAAGGCTATATTTTTCCAGTCCATATAATGCTATATTGGTTCTTTACATACAAAGCTATATTTTTCCGGTCCATATAAGGATATATTGGTCCGGTCCATATAAGGCTATATTGGTGCTATGCATATAAGGCTATATTTTTCCGGTCCATATAGGGCTATATTGGTCCAGTCCATATAAGGCTATATTGGTCCACTCCATATAAGGCTATATTTTTCTGGTCCATATAAGGCTATATTTTTCCAGTCCATATAAGGCTACATTCATCCTATCCATATAAGGCTATATTGGTCCTTTCCATATAAGGCTATATTTTTCCAGTCCATATAAGGCTATATTGGTCCTATCCATATAAGGCTATACTTTTCCGGTCCGTATAAGGCTATATTTTTCAAGTCCATATAAGGCTATATTCGTCCTATCCATATGAGGCTATATTTTTCCGGTCCATATAAGGCTATATTGGTCCGATCCATATAAGGCTATATTGGTCCTATCCATATAAGGGTATATTTTTCCGGTCCATAGAAGGCTATATTGGTCCGGTCCATATAAGGCTCTATTTTTCCGGTCCATATGCGGCTATATTGGTCCTATCCATATAAGGCTATATTTTTCCGCTCCATATAAGGCTATATTTGTCCGGTCCATATAAGGCTATATTTTTCCAGTCCATATAAGGCTATATTGGTCCTATCCGTATAAGGCTATATTTTTCCGGTCCATATAAGGCTATATTGGTCCTATCTATATAAGACTATATTTATCCGGTCCATTTAGGGCTATATTGGTCTGGTCCATATAAGGCTATATTTTTCCAGTCCATATAAGGCTATATTGGTCCTATCCATATGAGGCTATATTTTTCCTGTCCATATAAGGCTATATTTTTCCAGTCCATATAAGGCTATATTGGTCCTATCCATATAAGGCTATATTTTTCCAGTCCATATAAGACTATATTGGTCCTATCCATATAAGGTTATATTTTTCCAGTCCATATAAGGCTATATGGGTCCGGTCCATATAAGGCTATATTTCTCCGGTCCATATAGGGCTATATTTTTCCGGTCCATATAAGGCTATATTGGTCCTATCCATATAAGGCTATATTTTTCAGGTCCATATAAGGCTATATTGGTTCGGTCCATATAAGGCTATATTGGTCCTATCCATATAAGGCTATATTTTTCCGGTCCATATAAGGCTATATTGGTCCGGTCCATATAAGGCTATATTTTTCAAGTCCATATTAGGCTATATTGGTCCTATCCATATAAGGCTATATTTTTCCGGTCCATATAAGGCTATATTGGTCCATTACATATAAGGCTATATTGGTCCGGTCCATATAAGGCTATATTGGTCCGGTCCATATAAGGCTATATTTTTCCGGTCCATATAAGGCTATATTGGTCCTATCGTTATATGGCTATATTGGTCCGGTCCATATAAGGCTATAGTTTTCTGGTCCATATAAGGCAATATTGGTCCTTTCCATATAAGGCTATATTTTTCCAGTCCATATAATGCTATATTGGTCCTATGCATATAAGGCTATATTTTTCCGGTCCATATAGGGCTATATTGGTCCAGTCCATATAAGGCTATATTGGTCCGCTCCATATAAGGCTATATTTTTCAAGTCCATATAAGGCTATATTTTTCCAGTCCATATAAGGCTATATTCATCCTATCCATATAAGGCTTTATTGGTCCTATCCATATAAGGCTATATTTTTCCGGTCCATATAAGGCTATATTGGTCCTATCCATATAAGGCTATACTTTTCCGGTCCGTATAAGGCTATATTTTTCCAGTCCATATAAGGCTATATTGGTCCTATCCATATGAGGCTATATTTTTCCGGTCCATATAAGGCTATATTTTTCCGGTCCATATAAGGCTATATTGGTCCTATCCATATAAGGCTATATTTTTCCAGTCCATATAAGACTATATTGGTCCTATCCATATAAGGTTATATTTTTCCGGTCCATATAAGGCTGTATTTTTCCGCTCCATATAATGCTATATTTTTCCGGTCCATATAAGGCTATATTTTTCCAGTCCATATAAGGCTATATTGGTCCGGTCCATATAATGCTATATTTTTCCAGTCCATATAAGGTTATATTGGTCCTATCCATATAAGGCTATATTTTTCCGGTCCATATAGGGCTATATTGGTCCGGTCCATATAAGGCTATATTGGTCCGGTCCATATAAGGCTATATTTTTCAAGTCCATATAAGGCTATATTGGTCCGGTCCATATAAGCCTATATTGGTCCTTTCCATATAAGGCTATATTTTTCCAGTCCATATAAGGCTATAATTTTCTGGTCCATATAAGGCTATATTGGTCCGGTTCATATAAGGCTATATTTTTCCAGTCCATATAAGGCTATATTGGTCCGGTCCATATAAGGCTATATTTTTCGAGTCCATATAAGGCTATATTGGTCCGGTCCATATAAGGCTATATTTTTCCGGTCCATATAAGGCTATATTGGTCCGGTCCATATAAGGCTATATTTTTCAAGTCCATATAACGCTATATTGGTCCGGTCCATATACGGCTATATTGGTCCTTTCCCTATAAGGCTATATTGGTCCTTTCCATATAATGTTATATTTTTCCGGTCCATATAAGGCTATATTGGTCCGGTCCATATAAGGCTATATTTTTCCAGTCCATATAGGGCTATATTGGTCCGGTCCATATAAGGCTATATTTTTCCAGTCCATATAAGGCTATATTTTTCAAGTCCATATAAGGCTATGTTGGTCCGGTCCATATAAGGCTATATTCATCCTATCAATATAAGGCTATATTGGTCCTATCCATATAAGGCTATATTTTTCCGGTCCATATAAGGCTATATTGGTCCTATCCATATAAGGCTGTATTTTTCAGGTCCATATAAGGCTATATTGGTTCGGTCCATATAAGGCTATATTGGTCCTATCCATATAAGGCTATATTTTTCCGGTCCATATAAGGCTATATTGGTCTGGTCCATATAAGGCTATATTTTTCAAGTCCATATAAGGCTATATTGGTCCTATCCATATAAGGCTATATTTTTCCGGTCCATATAAGGCTATATTGGTCCATTACATATAAGGCTATATTGAACCGGTCCATATAAGGCTATATTGGTCCGGTCCATATAAGGCTATATTTTTCTAGTCCATATAAGGCTATATTGGTCCTATCCATATATGGCTATATTGGTCCGGTCCATATAAGGCTATATTTTTCTGGTCCATATAAGGCAATATTGGTCCTTTCCATATAAGGCTATATTTTTCCGGTCCATATAAGGCTATATTGGTCTTATCCATATAAGGCTATATTTTTCCGGTCCATATAAGGCTATATTTTTCCGGTCCATATAAGGCTATATTTGTCCTAACCATATAAGGCTATATTGGTCCGGTCCATATAAGGCTATATTTTTCCAGTCCATATAAGGCTATATTGGTCCTTTCCATATAAGGCTATATTCATCCTATCAATATAAGGCTATATTGGTCCTATCCATATATGGCTATATTGGTCCGGTCCATATAAGGCTATATTTTTCTGGTCCATATAAGGCAATATTGGTCCTTTCCATATAAGGCTATATTTTTCCGGTCCATATAAGGCTATATTGGTCTTATCCATATAAGGCTATATTTTTCCGGTCCATATAAGGCTATATTTTTCCGGTCCATATAAGGCTATATTTGTCCTAACCATATAAGGCTATATTGGTCCGGTCCATATAAGGCTATATTTTTCCAGTCCATATAAGGCTATATTGGTCCTTTCCATATAAGGCTATATTTTTCCGGTCCATATAAGGCTATATTGGTCCTGTCCATATAAGGCTATATTTTTCCGGTCCATATAAGGCTATATTTTTCTGGTCCGTATAAGTCTATATTGGTCTTATCCATATAAGGCTATATTTTTCCGGTCCATATAAGGCTATATTGGTCCTGTCCATATAAGGCTATATTTTTCCGGTCCATATAAGGCTATATTTTTCTGGTCCGTATAAGGCTATATTGGTCTTATCCATATAAGGCTATATTTTTCCAGTCCATATAAGGCTATATTGGTCCTGTCCATATAAGGCTATATTTTTCCAGTCCATATAATGCTATATTGTTTCTTTACATACAAGGCTATATTTTTCCGGTCCATATAAGGCTATATTGGTCCGGTCCATATAAGGCTATATTGGTCCTATGCATATAAGGCTATATTTTTCCTGTCCATATAGGGCTATATTTTTCCAGTCCATATAAGGCTATATTGGTCCGCTCCATATAAGGCTATATTTTTCAAGTCCATATAAGGCTATATTTTTCCAGTCCATATAAGGCTATATTCATCCTATCCATATAAGGCTATATTGGTCCTATCCATATAAGGCTATATTTTTCCGGCCCATATAAGGCTATATTTTTCCGGTCCATATAAGGCTATATTGGTCCGGTCCATATAAGGCTATATTGGTCCGATCCATATAAGGCTATATTGGTCCTATCCATATAAGGGTATATTTTTCCCGTCCATATAAGGCTATATTTTTCCAGTCCATATAAGGCTATATTGGTCCGGTCCATATAAGGCTCTATTTTTCCGGTCCATATACGGCTATATTGGTCCTATCCATATAAGGCTATATTTTTCCGCTCCATATAAGGCTATATTTGTCCGGTCCATATAAGGCTATATTTTTCCAGTCCATATAAGGCTATATTGGTCCTATCCGTATAAGGCTATATTTTTCCGGTCCATTTAGGGCTATATTGGTCCTTTCCATATAAGGCTATATTTTTCCAGTCCATATAAGGCTATATTGGTCCTATCCATATGAGGCTATATTTTTCCGGTCCATATAAGGCTATATTTTTCCGGTCCATATAAGGCTATATTGGTCCTATCCATATAAGGCTATATTTTTCCAGTCCATATAAGACTATATTGGTCCTATCCATATAAGGTTATATTTTTCCGGTCCATATAAGGCTATATGGGTCCGGTCCATATAAGGCTATATTTCTCCGGTCCATATAGGGCTATATATTTCCGGTCCATATAAGGCTATATTGGTCTGGTCCATGTAAGGCTATATTTTTCCGGTCCAGATAAGGCTATATTGGTCCTGTCCATATAAGGCTATATTTTTCCGGTCCATATAGGGCTATATTGGTCCATATAAGGCTATATTTTTCCGGTCCAATTCTTATAAGTCTATATTTTTCCAGTCCATATAATGCTATATTGTTCCTATCCATATAAGGCTATATTTTTCCAGTCCATATAAGGCTATATTTTTCCACTCCATATAAGGCTATATTGGTCCTATCCATATAAGGCTATATTTTTCCGGTCCATGTAAGGCTATATTGGTCCTATCTACATAAGGCTATATTTTTCCGGTCCATATAAGGCTATATTGGTCCGGTCCATATAAGGCTATATTTTTCCGGTCCATATAAGGCTATATTTTTCCGCTACATATAATGCTATATTTTTCCGGTCCATATAAGGCTATATTTTTCCACTCCATATAAGGCTATATTTTTCCAGTCCATATAAGGCTATATTGGTCCGGTCCATATAATGCTATATTTTTCCGGTCCATATAAGGCTATATTGGTCCTATCCATATAAGGCTATATTTTTCCTGTCCATATAGGGCTATATTGGTCCGGTCCATATAAGGCTATATTGGTCCGGTCCATATAAGGCTATATTTTTCAAGTCCATATAAGGCTATATTGGTCCGGTCCATATAAGGCTATATTCATCCTATCAATATAAGGCTATATTGGTCCTATCCATATAAGGCTATATTTTAACGGTCCATATAAGGCTATATTGGTCCTGTCCATATAAGGCTATATTTTTCCAGTCCATATAAGGCTATATTGGTCCGGTCCATATAAGGCTATATTGGTCCTATCCATATAAGGCTATATTTTTCCTGTCCATATAGGGCTATATTGGTCCGGTCCATATAAGGCTATATTGGTCCGGTCCATATAAGGCTATATTTTTCAAGTCCATATAAGGCTATATTGGTCCGGTCCATATAAGGCTATATTCATCCTATCAATATAAGGCTATATTGGTCCTATCCATATAAGGCTATATTTTAACGGTCCATATAAGGCTATATTGGTCCTGTCCATATAAGGCTATATTTTTCCAGTCCATATAAGGCTATATTGGTCCGGTCCATATAAGGCTATATTTTTCCGGTCCATATAAGGCTATATTGGTCCTATCCATATAAGGCTATATTTTTCCGGTCCATATAAGGCTATATTGGTCCATTACATATAAGGCTATATTGGTCCGGTCCATATAAGGCTATATTGGTCCAGTCCATATAAGGCTATATTTTTCCGGTCCATATAAGGCTATATTGGTCCTATCCATATATGGCTATATTGGTCCGGTCCATATAAGGCTATATTTTTCTGGTCCATATAAGGCAGTATTGGTCCTTTCCATATAAGGCTATATTTTTCCGGTCCATATAAGGCTATATTGGTCCATTACATATAAGGCTATATTGGTCCGGATCATATAAGGCTATATTGGTCCAGTCCATATAAGGCTATATTTTTCTGGTCCATATAAGGCTATATTGGTCTTATCCATATAAGGCTATATTTTTCCAGTCCATATAAGGCTATATTGCTCCGGTCCATATAAGGCTATATTTGTCCTAACCATATAAGGCTATATTGGTCCTGTCCATATAAGGCTATATTTTTCCAGTCCATATAAGGCTATATTGGTCCTTTCCATATAAGTCTATATTTTTCCGGTCCATATAAGGCAATATTGGTCTTATCCATATAAGGCTATATTTTTCCGGTCCATATAAGGCTATATTTTTCCGGTCCATATAAGGCTATATTTGTCCTAACCATATAAGGCTATATTGGTCCGGTCCATATAAGGCTATATTTTTCCAGTCCATATAAGGCTATATTGGTCCTTTCCATATAAGGCTATATTTTTCCGGTCCATATAAGGCTATATTGGTCCTGTCCATATAAGACTATATTGGACCGGTCCATATAAGTCTATATTTTTCCGGTCCATATAAGGCTATATTAGTCCTGTCCATATAAGACTATATTTTTCCGGTCCATATAAGGCTATATTTTTCTGGTCCGTATAAGGCTATATTGGTCTTATCCATATAAAGGTATATTTTTCCGGTCCATATAAGGCTATATTTGTCCTGTCCATATAAGGCTATATTTTTCCGGTCCATATAAGGCTATATTGGTCCTATTCAAATAAGGCTATACTTTTCCGGTCCGTATAAGGCTATATTGGTCCGGTCCATATAAGGCTATATTTTTCCAGTCCATATAAGCCTATATGGGTCCGGTCCATAACAGGCTATAGTTTTCCGGTCCATATAAGGCTATATTGGTCCTTTCCATATAAGGCTATATTTTTCCTGTCCATATAAGGCTGTATTGGTCCGGCCCATATAAGGCTATATTTTTCCAGTCCATATAAGTCTATATTGGTCCGGTCCATATAAGGCAGTATTTTTCCGATCCATATAAGGCTATATTGGTGCGCTCCATATAAGGCTATATTTTTCCGTCCGTATAAGGCTATATTGCTCCGGTCCATATAAGGCTATATTTTTCAAGTCCATATAAGGCTATATTGGTCCAGTCAATATAAGGCTATATTTTTCGGGTCCATATAAGGCTATATTGGTCCGGTCCATATAAGGCTATATTTTTCCGGTCCATATAAGGCTATATTGGTCCGGTCCATATAAGGCTATATTTTTCTGGTCCATATAAGGCTATATTGGTCCGGTCCATATAAGGCTATATTCTTCCGGATCATATAAGGCTATATTGCTCTGGTCCATATAAGGCTTTATTTTTCAAGTCCATTAAAGGGTATATTTTTCTGGTCCATATAAGGCTATATTTTTCAAGTCCATATAAGGCTATATTTTTCCAGTCCATATAAGGCTATATTGGTCCTTTCCATATAAGGCTATGTTTTTCAAGTCCATATAAGGCTATATTTGTCCGGTCCATATTAGGCTATATTTTTCAAGTCCATTTAAGGCTATATTGGTCCGGTCCATATAAGGCTTTATTTTTCCGGTCCATATAAGGCTATATTGGTCCTTTCCATATAAGGCAATATTGGTCCTTTCCAGATAAGGCTATATTGTTCCGGTCCATATAAGGCTATATTTTTCCGGTCCATATAAGGGTATATTTTTCCAGTCCATATAAGGGTATATTGGTCCGGTCCATATAAGGCTCTATTTTTCCGGTCCATATAAGGCTATATTGGTCCTTTCCATATAAGGCTATATTTTTCCGGTCCATATAAGTCTATATTGGTCCGGTCCATATAAGGCTATATTTTTCCGGTCCATAGAAGGCTATATTTTTCCGGTCCATATAAGGCTATATTGGTCCGGTCCATATAAGGCTATATTGGACCGGTCCATATAAGGCTGTATTTTTCCGGTCCATATAAGGCTATATTGGTCCGGTCCATATAAGGCTATATTTTTCCAGTCCATATAAGGCTATATTGGTCCGGTCCATATAAGGCTATATTGGTCCTTTCCATATAAGGCTATATTGTTCCGATCCATATAAGGCTATATGGGTCCGGTCCATAACAGGCTATAGTTTTCTGGTCCATATAAGGCTATATTGGTCCTTTCCATATAAGGCTATATTTTTCCTGTCCATATAAGGCTGTATTGGTCCGGTCCATATAAGGCTATATTATTCCAGTCCATATAAGGCTATATTGGTCCTGTCCATATAAGGCTATATTTTTCCGGTCCATATAAGGCTATATTGGTCCGGTCCATATAAGGCTATACTTTCCGGGCCATATAAGGCTATATTGGTCCGGTCCATATAAGGCTATATTTTTCTGGTCCATATAAGGCTATATTGGTCCTTTCCATATAAGGCTATATTTTTCCGGTCCATATAAGGCTATATTGGTCCGGTCCATATAAGGTAGTATTTTTCCAGTCCATATAAGGCTATATTGGTCCGGTCCATATCAGGCTATATTTTTCAAGTCCATATAAGGCTATATTGGTCCGGTCCATATAAGGCTATATTTTTCCGGTCCATATAAGGCTATATTGGTCCAATCCATATAAGGCTATATTTTTCCAGTCCATATAAGGCTATATTTTTCCGATCCATATAAGGCTATATTTTTCAAGTCCATATAAGGCTATATTGGTCCGGTCCATATAAGGGTATATTTTTCCGGTCCATATAAGGCTATATTGGTCTTATCCATATAAGGCTATATTTTTCCAGTCCATATAAGGCTATATTGCTCCGGTCCATATAAGGCTATATTTGTCCTAACCATATAAGGCTATATTGGTCCTGTCCATATAAGGCTATATTTTTCCAGTCCATATAAGGCTATATTGGTCCTTTCCATATAAGTCTATATTTTTCCGGTCCATATAAGGCAATATTGGTCTTATCCATATAAGGCTATATTTTTCCGGTCCATATAAGGCTATATTTTTCCGGTCCATATAAGGCTATATTTGTCCTAACCATATAAGGCTATATTGGTCCGGTCCATATAAGGCTATATTTTTCCAGTCCATATAAGGCTATATTGGTCCTTTCCATATAAGGCTATATTTTTCCGGTCCATATAAGGCTATATTGGTCCTGTCCATATAAGACTATATTGGACCGGTCCATATAAGTCTATATTTTTCCGGTCCATATAAGGCTATATTAGTCCTGTCCATATAAGACTATATTTTTCCGGTCCATATAAGGCTATATTTTTCTGGTCCGTATAAGGCTATATTGGTCTTATCCATATAAAGGTATATTTTTCCGGTCCATATAAGGCTATATTTGTCCTGTCCATATAAGGCTATATTTTTCCGGTCCATATAAGGCTATATTGGTCCTATTCAAATAAGGCTATACTTTTCCGGTCCGTATAAGGCTATATTGGTCCGGTCCATATAAGGCTATATTTTTCCAGTCCATATAAGCCTATATGGGTCCGGTCCATAACAGGCTATAGTTTTCCGGTCCATATAAGGCTATATTGGTCCTTTCCATATAAGGCTATATTTTTCCTGTCCATATAAGGCTGTATTGGTCCGGCCCATATAAGGCTATATTTTTCCAGTCCATATAAGGCTATATTGGTCCGGTCCATATAAGGCTATGTTTTTCCGGTCCATATAAGTCTATATTGGTCCGGTCCATATAAGGCAGTATTTTTCCGATCCATATAAGGCTATATTGGTGCGCTCCATATAAGGCTATATTTTTCCGTCCGTATAAGGCTATATTGCTCCGGTCCATATAAGGCTATATTTTTCAAGTCCATATAAGGCTATATTGGTCCAGTCAATATAAGGCTATATTTTTCGGGTCCATATAAGGCTATATTGGTCCGGTCCATATAAGGCTATATTTTTCCGGTCCATATAAGGCTATATTGGTCCGGTCCATATAAGGCTATATTTTTCTGGTCCATATAAGGCTATATTGGTCCGGTCCATATAAGGCTATATTCTTCCGGATCATATAAGGCTATATTGCTCTGGTCCATATAAGGCTTTATTTTTCAAGTCCATTAAAGGGTATATTTTTCTGGTCCATATAAGGCTATATTTTTCAAGTCCATATAAGGCTATATTTTTCCAGTCCATATAAGGCTATATTGGTCCTTTCCATATAAGGCTATGTTTTTCAAGTCCATATAAGGCTATATTTGTCCGGTCCATATTAGGCTATATTTTTCAAGTCCATTTAAGGCTATATTGGTCCGGTCCATATAAGGCTTTATTTTTCCGGTCCATATAAGGCTATATTGGTCCTTTCCATATAAGGCAATATTGGTCCTTTCCAGATAAGGCTATATTGTTCCGGTCCATATAAGGCTATATTTTTCCGGTCCATATAAGGGTATATTTTTCCAGTCCATATAAGGGTATATTGGTCCGGTCCATATAAGGCTCTATTTTTCCGGTCCATATAAGGCTATATTGGTCCGGTCCATATAAGGCTATATTTTTCCGGTCCATATAAGGCTATATTGGTCCTTTCCATATAAGGCTATATTTTTCCGGTCCATATAAGTCTATATTGGTCCGGTCCATATAAGGCTATATTTTTCCGGTCCATAGAAGGCTATATTTTTCCGGTCCATATAAGGCTATATTGGTCCGGTCCATATAAGGCTATATTGGACCGGTCCATATAAGGCTGTATTTTTCCGGTCCATATAAGGCTATATTGGTCCGGTCCATATAAGGCTATATTTTTCCAGTCCATATAAGGCTATATTGGTCCGGTCCATATAAGGCTATATTGGTCCTTTCCATATAAGGCTATATTGTTCCGATCCATATAAGGCTATATGGGTCCGGTCCATAACAGGCTATAGTTTTCTGGTCCATATAAGGCTATATTGGTCCTTTCCATATAAGGCTATATTTTTCCTGTCCATATAAGGCTGTATTGGTCCGGTCCATATAAGGCTATATTATTCCAGTCCATATAAGGCTATATTGGTCCTGTCCATATAAGGCTATATTTTTCCGGTCCATATAAGGCTATATTGGTCCGGTCCATATAAGGCTATACTTTCCGGGCCATATAAGGCTATATTGGTCCGGTCCATATAAGGCTATATTTTTGCAGTCCATATAAGGCTATATTGGTCCTTTCCATATAAGGCTATATTTTTCCGGTCCATATAAGGCTATATTGGTCCGGTCCATATAAGGTAGTATTTTTCCAGTCCATATAAGGCTATATTGGTCCGGTCCATATCAGGCTATATTTTTCAAGTCCATATAAGGCTATATTGGTCCGGTCCATATAAGGCTATATTTTTCCGGTCCATATAAGGCTATATTGGTCCAATCCATATAAGGCTATATTTTTCCAGTCCATATAAGGCTATATTTTTCCGATCCATATAAGGCTATATTTTTCAAGTCCATATAAGGCTATATTGGTCCGGTCCATATAAGGGTATATTTTTCCAGTCCATATAAGGCTATATTGGTCCGGTCCATATAAGGCTATATTGGTCCGGTCCATATAAGCCTATATTTTTCCGGTCCATATAAGGCTATATTGGTCCTGTCCATATAAGGTTATATTTTTCCGGTCCATATAAGGCTATATTGGTCCGGTCCATATAAGGCTATATTTTTCCAGTCCATATAAGGCTATATTGGTCCTTTCCATATAAGGCTATATTTTTCCGGTCCATAGAAGGCTATATTCTTCCGGTCCATATAAGTCTATATTGGTCCGGTCCATATAAGGCAGTATTTTTCCGATCCATATACGGCTATATTGGTGCGCTCCATATAAGGCTATATTTTCCCATCCATATAAGGCTATATTGGTCCGGTCCATATAAGGCTATATTTTTCCAGTCCATATAAGGCTATATTGGTCCGGTCCATATAAGGCTATATTTTTCTGGTCCATATAAGGCTATATTGGTCCGGTCCATATAAGGCTATATTCTTCCGGTTCATATAAGGCTATATTGGTCCTGTCCATATAAGGCTATATTTTTCCAGTCCATATAAGGCTATATTGGTCCTGTCCATATAAGGCTTTATTTTTCAAGTCCATATAAGGGTATATTTTTCCAGTCCATATAAGGCTATATTGGTCCTTTCCATATAAGGCTATGTTTTTCAAGTCCATATAAGGCTATATTGGTCCTTTCCATATAAGGCTATGTTTTTCAAGTCCATTTAAGGCTATATTGGTCCGGTCCATATAAGGCTATGTTTTTCCAGTCCATATAAGGCTATATTGGTCCGGTCCATATAAGGCTCTATTTTTCCGGTCCATATAAGGCTATATTGGTCCGGTCCATATAAGGCTATATTTTTCCGGTCCATATAAGGCTATATTGGTCCTTTCCATATAAGGCTATATTTTTCCGGTCCATATAAGGCTATATTGGTCCGGTCCATATAAGGCTATATTTTTACGGTCCATATAAGGCTATATTTTTCCGGTCCATATAAGGCTATATTGGTCCGGTCCATATAAGGCTATATTTTTCCGGTCCATATAAGGCTATATTGGTCCGGTCCATATAAGGCTATATTTTTCCGGTCCATATAAGGCTATATTGGACCGGTCCATATAAGGCTATATTGGTCCTATCCATATAAAGCTGTATTTTTCCAGTCCATATAAGGCTATATTTTTCCGGTCCATATAAGGCTATATTGGTCCTGTCCATATAAGGCTATATTTTTCCAGTCCATATAAGGCTATATTGGTCCTGTCCATACAAGGCTATATTTTTCCGGTCCATATAAGGCTATATTGGTCCTATCCATATAAGGCTATATTGGTCCAATCCATATATGGCTATATTGGTCTGGTCTATATAAGGCTATATTGGTCCTATCCATATAAGGCTATATTTTTCCGGTCCATATAAGGCTATATTGGTCCGGTCCATATAAGGCTATATTTTTCCGGTCCATATAAGGCTATATTGGTCCGGTCCATATAAGGCTATCTTTTTCTGGTCCATATAAGGCTATATTGGTCCGGTCCATATAAGGCTATATTTTTCCAGTCCATATAAGGCTATATTGGTCCTTTCCATATAAGGCTATATTTTTCCAGTCCATATAAGGCTATATTGGTCCGGTCCATATAAGGCTATATTTTTCCGATCCATATAAGGCTATATGGGTCCGGTCCATATCAGGCTATATTTTTCCGGTCCATATAAGGCTATATTGGGCCGGTCCATATGAGGCTATATTTTTCCTGTCCATATAAGGCTATATTGGTCCGGTCCATATAAGGCTATATTTTTACGGTCCATATAAGGCTATATTGGTCCGGTCCATATAAGGCTATATTTTTCCGGTCCATATAAGGCTATATTGGTCCGGTCCATATAAGGCTATACTTTCCGGGCCATATAAGGCTATATTGGTCTGGTCCATATAAGGCTTTATTTTTCAAGTCCATTAAAGGGTATATTTTTCTGGTCCATATAAGGCTATATTTTTCAAGCCCATATAAGGCTATATTTTTCCAGTCCATATAAGGCTATATTGGTCCTTTCCATATAAGGCTATGTTTTTCAAGTCCATATAAGGCTATATTTGTCCGGTCCATATTAGGCTATATTTTTCAAGTCCATTTAAGGCTATATTGGTCCGGTCCATATAAGGCTTTATTTTTCCGGTCCATATAAGGCTATATTGGTCCTTTCCATATAAGGCTATATTTTTGCAGTCCATATAAGGCTATATTGTTCCGGTCCATATAAGGCTATATTTTTCCGGTCCATATAAGGCTATATTTTTCCAGTCCATATAAGGCTATATTGGTCCGGTCCATATAAGGCTCTATTTTTCCGGTCCATATAAGGCTATATTGGTCCGGTCCATATAAGGCTATATTTTTCCGGTCCATATAAGGCTATATTGGTCCTTTCCATATAAGGCTATATTTTTCCGGTCCATATAAGTCTATATTGGTCCGGTCCATATAAGGCTATATTTTTCCGGTCCATAGAAGGCTATATTTTTCCGGTCCATATAAGGCTATATTGGTCCGGTCCATATAAGGCTATATTGGACCGGTCCATATAAGGCTGTATTTTTCCGGTCCATATAAGGCTATATTGGTCCGGTCCATATAAGGCTATATTTTTCCAGTCCATATAAGGCTATATTGGTCCGGTCCATATAAGGCTATATTGGTCCTTTCCATATAAGGCTATATTGTTCTGATCCATATAAGGCTATATGGGTCCGGTCCATAACAGGCTATAGTTTTCTGGTCCATATAAGGCTATATTGGTCCTTTCCATATAAGGCTATATTTTTCCTGTCCATATAAGGCTGTATTGGTCCGGTCCATATAAGGCTATATTTTTCCAGTCCATATAAGGCTATATTGGTCCTGTCCATATAAGGCTATATTTTTCCGGTCCATATAAGGCTATATTGGTCCGGTCCATATAAGGCTATACTTTCCGGGCCATATAAGGCTATATTGGTCCGGTCCATATAAGGCTATATTTTTGCAGTCCATATAAGGCTATATTGGTCCTGTCCATATAAGGCTATATTTTTCCAGTCCATATAAGGCTATATTGGTCCGGTCCATATAAGGTAGTATTTTTCCAGTCCATATAAGGCTATATTGGTCCGGTCCATATCAGGCTATATTTTTCAAGTCCATATAAGGCTATATTGGTCCGGTCCATATAAGGCTATATTTTTCCGGTCCATATAAGGCTATATTGGTCCAATCCATATAAGGCTATATTTTTCCAGTCCATATAAGGCTATATTTTTCCGATCCATATAAGGCTATATTTTTCAAGTCCATATAAGGCTATATTGGTCCGGTCCATATAAGGGTATATTTTTCCGGTCCATATAAGGCTATATTGGTCCGGTCCATATAAGGCTATATTGGTCCGGTCCATATAAGCCTATATTTTTCCGGTCCATATAAGGCTATATTGGTCCTGTCCATATAAGGTTATATTTTTCCGGTCCATATAAGGCTATATTGGTCCGGTCCATATAAGGCTATATTTTTCCAGTCCATATAAGGCTATATTGGTCCTTTCCATATAAGGCTATATTTTTCCGGTCCATAGAAGGCTATATTTTTCCGGTCCATATAAGTCTATATTGGTCCGGTCCATATAAGGCAGTATTTTTCCGATCCATATACGGATATATTGGTGCGCTCCATATAAGGCTATATTTTCCCATCCATATAAGGCTATATTGGTCCGGTCCATATAAGGCTATATTTTTCCAGTCCATATAAGGCTATATTGGTCCGGTCCATATAAGGCTATATTTTTCTGGTCCATATAAGGCTATATTGGTCCGGTCCATATAAGGCTATATTCTTCCGGTTCATATAAGGCTATATTGGTCCTGTCCATATAAGGCTTTATTTTTCAAGTCCATATAAGGGTATATTTTTCCAGTCCATATAAGGCTATATTGGTCCTTTCCATATAAGGCTATGTTTTTCAAGTCCATATAAGGCTATATTGGTCCTTTCCATATAAGGCTATGTTTTTCAAGTCCATTTAAGGCTATATTGGTCCGGTCCATATAAGGCTATATTTTTCAAGTCCATATAAGGCTATATTGGTCCGGTCCATATAAGGCTTTATTTTTCCGGTCCATATAAGGCTATATTGGTCCTTTCCATATAAGGCTATATTTTTCAAGCCCATATAAGGCTATATTGGTCCGGTCCATATAAGGCTATATTTTTCCGGTCCATATAAGGCTATATTTTTCCAGTCCATATAAGGCTATATTGGTCCGGTCCATATAAGGCTCTATTTTTCCGGTCCATATAAGGCTATATTGGTCCGGTCCATATAAGGCTATATTTTTCCGGTCCATATAAGGCTATATTGGTCCTTTCCATATAAGGCTATATTTTTCCGGTCCATATAAGGCTATATTGGTCCGGTCCATATAAGGCTATATTTTTACGGTCCATATAAGGCTATATTTTTCCGGTCCATATAAGGCTATATTGGTCCGGTCCATATAAGGCTATATTTTTCCGGTCCATATAAGGCTATATTGGTCCGGTCCATATAAGGCTATATTTTTCCGGTCCATATAAGGCTATATTGGACCGGTCCATATAAGGCTATATTGGTCCTATCCATATAAAGCTGTATTTTTCCAGTCCATATAAGGCTATATTTTTCCGGTCCATATAAGGCTATATTGGTCCTGTCCATATAAGGCTATATTTTTCCAGTCCATATAAGGCTATATTGGTCCTGTCCATATAAGGCTATATTTTTCCGGTCCATATAAGGCTATATTGGTCCTATCCATATAAGGCTATATTGGTCCAATCCATATATGGCTATATTGGTCTGGTCTATATAAGGCTATATTGGTCCTATCCATATAAGGCTATATTTTTCCGGTCCATATAAGGCTATATTGGTCCGGTCCATATAAGGCTATATTTTTCCGGTCCATATAAGGCTATATTGGTCCGGTCCATATAAGGCTATCTTTTTCTGGTCCATATAAGGCTATATTGGACCGGTCCATATAAGGCTATATTTTTCCGGTCCATATAAGGCTATATTGGTCCTATCCATATAAGGCTATATTGGTCCAATCCATATATGGCTATATTGGTCTGGTCTATATAAGGCTATATTGGTCCTATCCATATAAGGCTATATTTTTCCGGTCCATATAAGGCTATATTGGTCCGGTCCATATAAGGCTATATTTTTCCGGTCCATATAAGGCTATATTGGTCCGGTCCATATAAGGCTATCTTTTTCTGGTCCATATAAGGCTATATTGGACCGGTCCATATAAGGCTATATTTTTCCAGTCCATATAAGGCTATATTGGTCCTTTCCATATAAGGCTATATTTTTCCAGTCCATATAAGGCTATATTGGTCCGGTCCATATAAGGCTATATTTTTCCGATCCATATAAGGCTATATGGGTCCGGTCCATATCAGGCTATATTTTTCCGGTCCATATAAGGCTATATTGGTCCGGTCCATATGAGGCTATATTTTCCCTGTCCATATAAGGCTATATTGGTCCGGTCCATATAAGGCTATATTTTTCCGGTCCATATAAGGCTATATTGGTCCGGTCCATATAAGGCTATATTTTTCCGGTCCATATAAGGCTATATTGGTCCGGTCCATATAAGGCTATACTTTCCGGGCCATATAAGGCTATATTGGTCCGGTCCATATGAAGTTATATTTTTCCGGTCCATATAAGGCTATATTGGTCCTTTCCATATAAGGCTATATTTTTCCGGTCCATATAAGGCTATATTTTTCCGATCCATATAAGGCTATATGAGTCCGGTCCATATCAGGCTATATTTTTCAAGTCCATATAAGGCTATATTGGTCCGGTCCATATAAGGCTATATTTTTCCGGTCCATATAAGGCTATATTGGTCCGGTCCATATAAGGCTATATTTTTCCGGTCCATATAAGGCTATATTTTTCCGATACATATAAGGCTATATTTTTCCAGTCCATATAAGGCTATATTGGTCTGGTCCATATAAGGGTATATTTTTCCGGTCCATATAAGGCTATATTGGTCCGGTCCATATAAGGCTATATTGGTCCGGTCCATATAAGGCTATATTTTTCCGGTCCATATAAGGCTATATTTTTCCAATCCATATAAGGCTATATTTTTCCGGTCCATATAAGGCTATATTGGTCCAATCCATATATGGCTATATTGGTCTGGTCTATATAAGGCTATATTGGTCCTATCCATATAAGGCTATATTTTTCCGGTCCATATAAGGCTATATTGGTCCCGTCCATATAAGGCTATATTTTTCTGGTCCATATAAGGCTATATTGGTCCAGTCCCTATAAGGCAGTATTTTTCCGATCCATATAAGGCTATATTGGTCCGGTCCATATAAGGCTATATTTTTCCGGTCCATATAAGGCTATATTGGTCCGGTCCATATAAGGCAGTATTTTTCCAGTCCATATAAGGCTATATTGGTCCTGTCCATATAAGGCTATATTTTTCAGGTCCATATAAGGCTATATTGGTCCGGTCCATATAAGGCTATATTTTTCCGGTCCATATAAGGCTATATTGGTCCAATCCATATAAGGCTATATTTTTCCAGTCCATATAAGGCTATATTTTTCCGATCCATATAAGGCTATATTTTTCAAGTCCATATAAGGCTATATTGGTCCGGTCCATATAAGGCTATATTTTTCCGGTCCGTATAAGGCTATATTGGTCCGGTCCATATAAGGCTATATTGGTCCTGTCCATATAAGGCTATATTTTTCCAGTCCATATAAGGCTATATTGGTCCTGTCCATATAAGGTTATATTTTTCCGGTCCATATAAGGCTATATTGGTCCGGTCCATATAAGGCTATATTTTTCCAGTCCATATAAGGCTATATTGGTCCTTTCCATATAAGGCTATATTTTTCCAGTCCATAGAAGGCTATATTTTTCCGGTCCATATAAGTCTATATTGGTCCGGTCCATATAAGGCAGTATTTTTCCGATCCATATAAGGCTATATTGGTGCGCTCCATATAAGGCTATATTTTCCCATCCATATAAGGCTATATTGGTCCGGTCCATATAAGGCTATATTTTTCCAGTCCATATAAGGCTATATTGGTCCGGTCCATATAAGGCTATATTTTTCTGGTCCATATAAGGCTATATTGGTCCGGTCCATATAAGGCTATATTCTTCCGGTTCATATAAGGCTATATTGGTCCGGTCCATATAAGGCTTTATTTTTCAAGTCCATATAAGGGTATATTTTTCCAGTCCATATAAGGCTATATTGGTCCTTTCCATATAAGGCTATGTTTTTCAAGTCCATATAAGGCTATATTGGTCCTTTCCATATAGGGCTATGTTTTTCAAGTCCATTTAAGGCTATATTGGTCCGGTCCATATAAGGCTATATTTTTCAAGTCCATATAAGGCTATATTGGTCCGGTCCATATAAGGCTTTATTTTTCCGGTCCATATAAGGCTATATTGGTCCTTTCCATATAAGGCTATATTTTTCAAGTCCATATAAGGCTATATTGGTCCTGTCCATATAAGGCTATATTTTTCCGGTCCATATAAGGCTATATTTTTCCAGTCCATATAAGGCTATATTGGTCCGGTCCATATAAGGCTATATTTTTCCGGTCCATATAAGGCTATATTGGTCCGGTCCATATAAGGCTATATTTTTCCGGTCCATATAAGGCTATATTGGTCCTTTCCATATAAGGCTATATTTTTCCAGTCCATATAAGTCTATATTGGTCCGGTCCATATAAGGCTATATTTTTCCGGTCCATATAAGGCTATATTGGTCCGGTCCATATAAGGCTATATTTTTACGGTCCATATAAGGCTATATTGGTCCGGTCCATATAAGGCTATATTTTTCCGGTCCATATAAGGCTATATTGGTCCGGTCCATATAAGGCTATATTTTTCCGGTCCATATAAGGCTATATTGGACCGGTCCATATAAGGCTATATTGGTCCTATCCATATAAAGCTATATTTTTCCAGTCCATATAAGGCTATATTTTTCCGGTCCATATAAAGCTATATTGGTCCTGTCCATATAAGGCTATATTTTTCAAGTCCATATAAGGCTATATTGGTCCTGTCCATATAAGGCTATATTTTTCCGGTCCATATAAGGCTATATTTTTCCGGTCCATATAAGGCTATATTGGTCCAATCCATATATGGCTATATTGGTCTGGTCTATATAAGGCTATATCGGTCCTATCCATATAAGGCTATATTTTTCCGGTCCATATAAGGCTATATTGGTCCGGTCCATATAAGGCTATATTTTTCCAATCCATATAAGGCTATATTTGTCCCGTCCATATAAGGCTATCTTTTTCTGGTCCATATAAGTCTATATTGGTCCGGTCCATATAAGTCTATATTTTTCCAGTCCATATAAGGCTATATTGGTCCTTTCCATATAAGGCTATATTTTTCCAGTCCATATAAGGCTATATTGGTCCGGTCCATATAAGGCTATATTTTTCCGATCCATATAAGGCTATATGGGTCCGGTCCATATCAGGCTATATTTTTCCAGTCCATATAAGGCTATATTGGTCCGGTCCATATAAGGCTATATTTTTCCAGTCCATATAAGGCTATATTGGTCCGGTCCATATAAGGCTATATTTTTCCAGTCCATATAAGGCTATATTGGTCCGGTCCATATAAGGCTATATTTTTCCGGTCCATATAAGGCTATATTGGTCCGGGCCATATAAGGCTATATTAGTCCGGTCCATATAAGGCTATATTTTTGCAGTCCATATAAGGCTATATTGGTCCTTTAAATATAAGGCTATATTTTTCCGGTCCATATAAGGCTATATTTTTCCGATCCATATAAGGCTATATGAGTCCGGTCCATATCAGGCTATATTTTTCCAGTCCATATAAGGCTATATTGGTCCAGTCCATATAAGGCTATATTTTTCCAGTCCATATAAGGCTATATTGGTCCTTTCCATATAAGGCTATATTGGTCCGTTCCATATAAGTCTATATTCGTCCAGTCCATATAAGGCTTTATATTGGTCCGGTCCATATAAGGCTATATTTTTCCAATCCATATAAGGCTATATTGGTCCGGTCCATATCAGGCTATATTTTTCAAGTCCATATAAGGCTATATTGGTCCTTTCCATATAAGGCTATATTTTTCCAGTCCATAAAAGGCTATATTGGTTCAGTCCATATAAGGCAATATTTTTCCGATCCATATAAGGCTATATGAGTCCGGTACATATAAGGCTATATTTTTCTAGTCCATATAAGGCTATATTGGTCCTGTCCATATAAGGCTATATTTTTCCAGTCCATATAAGGCTATATGGGTCCTTTCCCTATAAGGCTATATTTTTCCTGTCCATATAAGGCTATATTGTTCCGGTCCATATAAGGCTATATTTTTCCGGTCCGTATAAGGCTATACTTTTCCGGTCCATATAAGGCTCTATTTTTCCAGGCCATATAAGGCTATATTGGTCCTGTCCATATGAGGTTATATTTTTCCGGTCCATATAAGGCTATATTGGTCCGGTCCATATAAGGCTATATTTTTCCGGTCCATATAAGGCTATATTGGTCCTTTCCATATAAGGCTATATTTTTCCAGTCCATATAAGGCTATATTGGTCCGGTCCATATAAGGCAGTATTTTTCCGATCCATATAAGGCTATATTGGTCCGGTCCATATAAGGCTATATTTTTCCAGTCCATATAAGGCTATATTAGTCCGGTCCATATAAGGCTATATTTTTCCGGTCCATATAAGGCTATATTTTTCCGATCCATTTAAGGCTATATTTTTCAAGTCCATATAAGGCTATATTGGTCCGGTCCATATAAGGCTATATTTTTCCGGTCCATATAAGGCTATATTGGTCCGGTCCATATAAGGCTATATTGGTCCTGTCCATATAAGGCTATATTTTTGCAGTCCATATAAGGCTATATTGGTCCTGTCCGTATAAGGCTCTATTTTTCCAGTCCATATAAGGCTATATTGGTCCTTTCCATATAAGGCTATATTTTTCCAGTCCATATAAGGCTATATTGGTCCGGTCCATATAAGGCTATATTTTTCCGGTCCATATAAGGCTATATTTTTCCGGTCCATATCAGGCTATATTTTTCCGGTCCATATCAGGCTATATTTTTCCGGTCCATATAAGGCTATATTTTTCAAGTCCATATAAGGCTATATTGGTCCGGTCCATATAAGGCTATATTTTTGCAGTCCATATAAGGCTATATTGGTCCTGTCCATATAAGGCTATATTTTTGCAGTCCATATAAGGCTATATTGGTCCTGTCCATATAAGGCTATATTTTTCCAGTCCATATAAGGCTATATTGGTCCTGTCCATATAAGGCTATATTTTTCCAGTCCATATAAGGCTATATTGGTCCTGTCCATATAAGGCTATATTTTTACGGTCCATAGAAGGCTATATTTTTCCGGTCCATATAAGGCTATATTGGTCCGGTCCATATAAGGCTATATTTTTCCGGTCCATATAAGGCTATATTGGTCCTTTCCATATAAGGCTATATTTTTCCGGTCCATATAAGGCTATATTGGTCCGGTCCATATAAGGCTATATTGGTCCGGTCCATATAAGGCTATATTTTTCCGGTCCATATGAGGCTATATTGGTCCAGTCCATATAAGGCTATATTTTTCCGGTCCATATAAGGCTATATTGGTCCTTTCCTTATAAGGTTATATTTTTCCTGTCCATATAAGGCTATATTGGTCCGGTCCATATAAGGCTATATTTTTCCAGTCCATATAAGGCTATATTGGTCCTTTCCATAAATGGCTATATTTTTCCGGTCCATATAAGGCTATATTGGTCCAGTCCATATAAGGCTATATTTTTCCGGTCCATATAAGGCTATATTGGTCCTGTCCATATAAGGCTATATTGGTCCTGTCCATATAAGGCTATATTCATCCTATCCGTATAAGGCTATATTTGTCCTATCCATATAAGGCTATATTTTTCCGGTCCATATAAGGCCATATTGGTCCTTTCCATATAAGGCTATATTGGTCCGTTCCATATAAGTCTATATTCGTCCAGTCCATATAAGGCTATATTTTTCCCGTCCATATAAGGCTATATTTTTCCGGTCCATATAAGGCTATATTGGTCCGGTCCATATCAGGCTATATTTTTCCGGTCCATATAAGGCTATATTGGTCCTATCCATATAAGGCTATATTTTTCTAGTCCATATAAGGCTAAATTGGTCCGGTCCATATAAGGCTATATTTTTCCGGTCCATATAAGGCTATATTGGTCCGGTCCATATAAGGCTATATTTTTCAAGTCCATATAAGCGTATATTGGTCTGGTCCATATAAGGCTATATTTTTCCGGTCCGTATAAGGCTATATTTTTCCCGTCCTTATAAGGCTATACTGGTCCGGTCCATATAAGGCTATATTTTTCCAGTCCATATAAGGCTATATTGGTCCTTTCCATATAAGGCTATGTTTTTCCGGTCCATATAAGTCTATATTTTTCCGGTCCATATAAGGCTATATTGGTCCTTTCCATATAAGGCTATATTGGTCCTTTCCATATAAGGCTATATTGTTCCGGTCCATATAAGGCTATATTGGTCCGGTCCATATAAGGCTATATTTTTCCAGTCCATATAAGGCTATATTGGTCCGGTCGATATAAGGTTATATTTTTCCGGTCCATATAAGGCTATATTGGTCCTTTCCTTATAAGGCTATATTTTTGCAGTCCATATAAGGCTATATTGGTCCTATCCATATAAGGCTATATTTTTGCAGTCCAGATAAGGCTATATTGGTCTGGTCCATATAAGGCTATATTTTTCCGGTCCATATAAGACTATATTGGTCCAGTCCATATAAGGCTATATTTTTCCGGTCCATATAAGGCTATATTGGTCCGGTCCATATAAGGCTATATTTTTCCGGTCCATATAAGGCTATATTGGTCCTATCCTTATAAGGCTATATTTTTCCGGTCCATATAAGGCTATATTTTTCCAGTCCATATAAGGCTATATTGGTCCGGTCCATATAAGGCTATATTTTTTCAGTCCATATAAGGTTATATTGGTCCGGTCCATATAAGGCTATATTTTTCCAGTCCATAGAAGGCTATAATGGTCCTTTCCATATAAGGCTATATTTTTCCGGTCCATATAAAGCTATATTGGTCCGGTCCATATAAGGCTATATTTTTCCGGTCCATATAAGGCTATATTGGTCCGGTCCATATAAGGCTATATTTTTGCAGTCCATATAAGGCTATATTGGTCCAGTCCATATAAGGCTATATTTTTCCGTTCCATATAAGGCTATATTGGTCCGGTCCATATAAGGCTATATTGGTCCTTTCCATATAAGGGTATATTTTTCCGGTCCATATAAGGCTATATTGGTTAGGTCCATATAAGGATATATTTTCTGGTCCATATAAGGCTATATTTTTCCTGTCCATATAAGGCTATATTTTTCCGGTCCATATAAGGCTATATTTTCCCGGTCCATATAAGGCTATATTGGTCCGGTCCATATAAGGCTATATTTTTCCGGTCCATATAAGGCTATATTGGTCCTATCCATACATGGCTATATTGGTCTGGTCTATATAAGGCTATATTGGTCCTATCCATATAAGTCTATATTTTTCCGGTCCATATAAGGCTATATTGGTCCGGTCCATATAAGGCTATATTGGTCCGGTCCATATAAGGCTATATTTTTCCGGTCCATATAAGGCTATATTGGTCCGGTCCATATAAGGCTATATTTTCCCGGTCCATATAAGGCTATATTGGTCCGGTCCATATAAGGCTATATTGGTCCGGACTATATAAGGCTATATTGGTCCGGTCCATATAAGGCTATATTTTTCCGGTCCATATGAGGCTATATTGGTCCAGTCCATATAAGGCTATATTTTTCCGGTCCATATAAGGCTATATTGGTCCTATCCATATAAGGCTATATTTTTCCAGTCCATATAAGGCTATATTGGTCCTTTCCATATAAGGCTATATTTTTCCGGTCCATATAAGGCTATATTGGTACAGTCCATATAACGCTATATTTTTCC
Organism: Phalacrocorax aristotelis; assembly: GCF_949628215.1. Taxonomy (NCBI): domain Eukaryota; kingdom Metazoa; phylum Chordata; class Aves; order Suliformes; family Phalacrocoracidae; genus Phalacrocorax; species Phalacrocorax aristotelis. Next base: position 37,427 of record NW_027441297.1, on the reverse strand, counting down.
GGTCCATATAAGGCTATATTGGTTCTGTCCATATAAGGCTATATTGGTCCGGTCCATATAAGGCTATATTCATCCTATCCGTATAAGGCTATATTGGTCCTATCCATATAAGGCTATATTTTTCCAGTCCATATAAGGCCATATTGGTCCTTTCCATATAAGGCTATATTGGTCCGTTCCATATAAGGCTATATTCGTCCAGTCCATATAAGGCTATATTTTTCCCGTCCATATAAGGCTATATTTTTCCGGTCCATATAAGGCTATATTGGTCCGGTCCATATAAGGCTATATTTTTCCGGTCCATATAAGGCTATATTTTTCCGGTCCATATAAGGCTATATTGGTCCTATCCATATAAGGCTATATTTTTCTAGACCATATAAGGCTAAATTGGTCCGGTCCATATAAGGCTATATTTTTCCGGTCCATATAAGGCTATATTGGTCCGGTCCATATAAGGCTATATTTTTCAAGTACATATAAGCGTATATTGGTCTGGTCCATATAAGGCTATATTTTTCCGGTCCATATAAGGCTATATTTTTCCGGTCCTTATAAGGCTATACTGGTCCGGTCCATATAAGGCTATATTTTTCCAGTCCATATAAGGCTATATTGGTCCTGTCCATATAAGGCTATATTGGTCCTGTCCATATAAGGCTATATTTTTCCAGTCCATATAAGGCTATATTGGTCCTTTCCATATAAGGCTATGTTTTTCCGGTACATATAAGTCTATATTATTCCGGTCCATATAGGGCTATATTGGTCCGGTCCATATAAGGCTATATTGGTCCTTTCCATATAAGGCTATATTGTTCCGGTCCATATAAGGCTATATTGGTCCGGTCCATATAAGGCTATATTTTTCCAGTCCATATAAGGCTATATTGGTCCGGTCGATATAAGGTTATATTTTTCCGGTCCATATAAGGCTATATTGGTCCTTTCCTTATAAGGCTATATTTTTGCAGTCCATATAAGGCTATATGGGTCCTATCCATATAAGGCTATATTTTTGCAGTCCAGATAAGGCTATATTGGTCTGGTCCATATAAGGTTATATTTTTCCGGTCCATATAAGACTATATTGGTCCAGTCCATATAAGGCTATATTTTTCCAGTCCATATAAGGCTATATTGGTCCGGTCCATATAAGGCTATATTTTTCCAGTCCATATAAGGCTATATTGGTCCTATCCTTATAAGGCTATATTTTTCCGGTCCATATAAGGCTATATTTTTCCAGTCCATATAAGGTTATATTGGTCCGGTCCATATAAGGCTATATTTTTCCAGTCCATAGAAGGCTATAATGGTCCTTTCCATATAAGGCTATATTTTTCCGGTCCATATAAAGCTATATTGGTCCGGTCCATATAAGGCTATATTTTTCCGGTCCATATAAGGCTATATTGGTCCGGTCAATATAAGGCTATATTTTTCCAGTCCATATAAGGCTATATTGGTCCGGTCCATATCAGGCTATATTTTTCTGGTCCATATAAGGCTATATTGGTCCGGTCCATATAAGGCTATATTGGTCCTTTCCATATAAGGGTATATTTTTCCCGTCCATATAAGGCTATATTGGTCAGGTCCATATAAGGCTATATTTTCTCGGTCCATATAAGGCTATATTGGTCCGGTCCATAAAAGGCTATATTTTTCCAGTCCATATAAGGCTATATTGGTCCTATCCATATATGGCTATATTGGTCTGGTCTATATAAGGCTATATTGGTCCTATCCATATAAGTCTATATTTTTCCGGTCCATATAAGGCTATATTGGTCCGGTCCATATAAGGCTATAGTTTTCCGGTCCATATAAGGCTATATTGGTCCGGTCCATATAAGGCTATATTGGTCCTTTCCATATAAGGCTATATTTTTCCGGTCCATATAAGGCTGTATTGCTCCGGTCCATATAAGGCTATATTTTTCCAGTCCATATAAGGCTATATTGGTCCGGTCCATATCAGGCTATAATTTTCCCGTCCATATAAGGCTATATTGGTCCGGTCCATATAAGGCTATATTTTTCCGGTCCATATAAGGCTATATTGGTCCTATACATATAAGGCTATATTTTTCCAGTCCATATAAGGCTATATTGGTCCTTTCCATATAAGGCAATATTTTTCCGGTCCATATAAGGCTATATTGGTCCGGTCAATATAAAGCTATATTTTTCCGGTCCATATAAGGCTATATTTTTCCGGTCCATATAAGGCTATATTTTTCCGGTCCATATAAGGCTATATTGGTCCGGTCCATATAAGGCTATATTTTTCCAGTCCATATAAGGCTATATTTTCCCGGTCCATATAAGGCTATATTGGTCCGGTCCATATAAGGCTATATTTTTCCGGTCCATATAAGGCTATATTGGTCCTTTCCATATAAGGCTATATTGGTCCTTTCCATATAAGGCTATACTTTCGCAGTCCATATAAGGCTATATTGGTCCTGTCCATATAAGGCTATATTTTTCTGGTCCATATAAGGCAATATTGGTCCTTTCCATAAAAGGCTATATTGGTCCTGTCCATATAAGGCTATATATTTGCAGTCCATATAAGGCTATATTGCTCCTATCCATATAAGGCTATATTTTTCCAGTCCATATAAGGCTATATTGGTCCTGTCCATATAAGGCTATATTGGTCCTTTCCATATAAGGCTATATTTTTCAAGTCTATATTGGTCCTTTCCATATAAGGCTATATTATTCCAGTCCGTATAAGGCTATATTGGTCCTGTCCATATAAGGCTATATTGGTCCTTTCCATATAAGGCTATATTTTTGCAGTCCATATAAGGCTATATTGGTCCTGTCCATATAAGGCTATATTTTTCCAGTCCATATAAGGCTATATTGGTCCTGTCCATATAAGGCTATATTTTTCCAGTCCATATAAGGCTATATTGGTCCTATCCATATAAGGCTATATTTTTCCAGTCCATATAAGGTTATATTGGTCCGGTCCATATAAGGCTATATTTTTCCAGTCCATATAAGGCTATATTGGTCCGGTCCATATAAGGCTATATTGGTCCTGTCCATATAAAGCTATATTGGTCCGGTCCATATAAGGCTATACTTTCCGGGCCATATAAGGCTATATTGGTCCGGTCCATATGAAGTTATATTTTTCCAGTCCATATAAGGCTATATTGGTCGTTTCCATATAAGGCTATATTTTTCCGGTCCATATAAGGCTATATTTTTCCGATCCATATAAGGCTATATGAGTCCGGTCCATATAAGGCTATATTTTTCAAGTCCATATAAGGCTATATTGGTCCGGTCGATATAAGGTTATATTTTTCCGGTCCATATAAGGCTATATTGGTCCTTTCCTTATAAGGCTATATTTTTGCAGTCCATATAAGGCTATATTGGTCCTATCCATATAAGGCTATATTTTTGCAGTCCAGATAAGGCTATATTGGTCTGGTCCATATAAGGCTATATTTTTCCGGTCCATATAAGACTATATTGGTCCAGTCCATATAAGGCTATATTTTTCCGGTCCATATAAGGCTATATTGGTCCGGTCCATATAAGGCTATATTTTTCCGGTCCATATAAGGCTATATTGGTCCTATCCTTATAAGGCTATATTTTTCCGGTCAATATAAGGCTATATTTTTCCAGTCCATATAAGGCTATATTGGTCCGGTCCATATAAGGCTATATTTTTCCAGTCCATATAAGGTTATATTGGTCCGGTCCATATAAGGCTATATTTTTCCAGTCCATAGAAGGCTATAATGGTCCTTTCCATATAAGGCTATATTTTTCCGGTCCATATAAAGCTATATTGGTCCGGTCCATATAAGGCTATATTTTTCCGGTCCATATAAGTCTATATTGGTCCGGTCCATATAAGGCTATATTTTTGCAGTCCATATAAGGCTATATTGGTCCGGTCCATATAAGGCTATATTTTTCCAGTCCATATAAGGCTATATTGGTCCGGTCCATATAAGGCTATATTGGTCCTTTCCATATAAGGGTATATTTTTCCGGTCCATATAAGGCTATATTGGTTAGGTCCATATAAGGCTATATTTTCTGGTCCATATAAGGCTATATTTTTCCTGTCCATATAAGGCTATATTTTTCCGGTCCATATAAGGCTATATTTTCCCGGTCCATATAAGGCTATATTGGTCCGGTCCATATAAGGCTATATTTTTCCGGTCCATATAAGGCTATATTGGTCCTATCCATACATGGCTATATTGGTCTGGTCTATATAAGGCTATATTGGTCCTATCCATATAAGTCTATATTTTTCCGGTCCATATAAGGCTATATTGGTCCGGTCCATATAAGGCTATATTGGTCCTTTCCATATAAGGCTATATTTTTCCGGTCCATATAAGGCTATATTGGTCCGGTCCATATAAGGCTATATTTTCCCGGTCCATATAAGGCTATATTGGTCCGGTCCATATAAGGCTATATTGGTCCGGACTATATAAGGCTATATTGGTCCGGTCCATATAAGGCTATATTTTTCCGGTCCATATGAGGCTATATTGGTCCAGTCCATATAAGGCTATATTTTTCCGGTCCATATAAGGCTATATTGGTCCTTTCCTTATAAGGTTATATTTTTCCGGTCCATATAAGGCTATATTGGTCCTTTCCATATAAGGCTATATTTTTCCAGTCCATATAAGGCTATATTGGTCCTTTCCATATAGGGCTATATTTTTCCGGTCCATATAAGGCTATATTGGTACAGTCCATATAACGCTATATTTTTCCGGTCCATATAAGGCTATATTGGTTCTGTCCATATAAGGCTATATTGGTCCGGTCCATATAAGGCTATATTCATCCTATCCGTATAAGGCTATATTGGTCCTATCCATATAAGGCTATATTTTGCCGGTCCATGTAAGGCCATATTGGTCCTTTCCATATAAGGCTATATTGGTCCGTTCCATATAAGGCAATATTCGTCCAGTCCATATAAGGCTATATTTTTCCCGTCCATATAAGGCTATATTTTTCCGGTCCATATAAGGCTATATTGGTCCGGTCCATATAAGGCTATATTTTTCCGGTCCATATAAGGCTATATTGGTCCTATCCATATAAGGCTATATTTTTCTAGACCATATAAGGCTAAATTGGTCCGGTCCATATAAGGCTATATTTTTCCGGTCCATATAAGGCTATATTGGTCCGGTCCATATAAGGCTATATTTTTCAAGTCCATATAAGCGTATATTGGTTTGGTCCATATAAGGCTATATTTTTCCGGTCCATATAAGGCTATATTTTTCCGGTCCTTATAAGGCTATACTGGTCCGGTCCATATAAGGCTATATTTTTCCAGTCCATATAAGGCTTTATTGGTCCTGTCCATATAAGGCTATATTGGTCCTGTCCATATAAGGCTATATTTTTCCAGTCCATATAAGGCTATATTGGTCCTTTCCATATAAGGCTATGTTTTTCCGGTACATATAATTCTATATTTTTCCGGTCCATATAAGGCTATATTGGTCCGGTCCATATAAGGCTATATTTTTCCGGTCCATATAAGGCTATATTGGTCCGGTATATATAAGGCTATATTTTTCCGGTCCATATAAGGCTATATTTTTCCGCTCCATATAAGGCTATATTGGTCCTATCCATATAAAGCTATATTTTTCCAGTCCATATAAGGCTATATTTTTCCGGTCCATATAAGGCTATATTGGTCCTGTCCATATAAGGCTATATTTTTCAAGTCCATATAAGGCTATATTGGTCCGGTCCATATAAGGCTATATTTTTCCGGTCCATATAAGGCTATATTTTTCCGGTCCATATAAGGCTATATTGGTCCAATCCATATATGGCTATATTGGTCTGGTCTATATAAGGCTTTATCGGTCCTATCCATATAAGGCTATATTTTTCCGGTCCATATAAGGCTATATTGGTCCTTTCCATATAAGGCTATATTTTTCCAGTCCATATAAGGCTATATTGGTCCTGTCCATATAAGGCTATATTTTTCCGATCCATATAAGGCTATATGGGTCCGGTCCATATCAGGCTATATTTTTCCGGTCCATATAAGGCTATATTGGTCCGGTCCATATAAGGCTATATTTTTCCTGTCCATATAAGGCTATATTGGTCCGGTCCATATAAGGCTATATTTTTCCAGTCCATATAAGGCTATATTGGTCCGGTCCATATAAGGCTATATTTTTCCGGTCCATATAAGGCTATATTGGTCCGGTCCATATAAGGCTATACTTTCCGGGCCATATAAGGCTATATTGGTCCAGTCCATATAAGGCTATATTTTTCCGGTCCATATAAGGCTATATTGGTCCGGTCCATATAAGGCTATATTTTTGCAGTCCATATAAGGCTATATTGATCCTTTAAATATAAGGCTATATTTTTCCGGTCCTTATAAGGCTATATTTTTCCGATCCATATAAGGCTATATGAGTCCGGTCCATATCAGGCTATATTTTTCAAGTCCATATAAGGCTATATTGGTCCTTTCCATATAAGGCTATATTTTTCCGGTCCATATAAGGCTATATTTTTCCAGTCAATATAAGGCTATATTTTTCCGATCCATATAAGGCTATATTTTTCAAGTCCATATAAGGCTATATTGGTCTGGTCCATATAAGGGTATATTTTTCCGGTCCATATAAGGCTATATTGGTCCGGTCCATATAAGGCTATATTTTTCCGGTCCATATAAGGCTATATTTTTCCGATCCATATAAGGCTATATTTTTCAAGTCCATATAAGGCTATATTGGTCTGGTCCATATAAGGGTATATTTTTCCGGTCCATATAAGGCTATATTGGTCCTGTCCATATAAGGCTATATTGGTCCGGTCCATATCAGGCTATATTGGTCCTTTCCATATAAGGCTATATTTTTCCGGTCCATAGAAGGCTATATTTTTCCGGTCCATATAAGGCTATATTGGTCCGGTCCATATAACGCTATATTGGTCCTGTCCATATAAGGCTATATTGGTCCGGTCCATATAAGGCTATATTTTTCCGGTCCATATAAGGCTATATTGGACCGGTACATATAAGGCTATATTTTTCCGGTCCATATAAGACTATATTGGTCCAGTCCATATAAGGCTATATTTTTCCGGTCCATATAAGGCTATATTGGTCCTATCCATATAAGGCTATATTTTTCCGGTCCATATAAGGCTATATTGGTCCTATCCATATAAGGCTATATTTTTCCAGTCCATATAAGGCTATATTGGTCCGGTCCATATAAGGCTATATTTTTCAAGTCCATATAAGGCTATATTGGTCCGGTCCATATAAGGCTATATTTTTCCAGTCCATATAAGGCTATATTGGTCCTGTCCATATAAGGCTATATTGGTCCGGTCCATGTAAGTCTATATTTATCCTATTCGTATAAGGCTATATTGGTCCTATCCATATAAGGCTATATTTTTCCGGTCCATATATGGCTATATTGGTCCTTTCCATATAAGGCTATATTGGTCCGTTCCATATAAGTCTATATTCGTCCAGTCCATATAAGGCTTTATATTGGTCCGGTCCATATAAGGCTATATTTTTCCAATCCATATAAGGCAATATTGGTCCTTTCCATATAAGGCTATATTTTTCCAGTCCATAAAAGGCTATATTGGTTCAGTCCATATAAGGCAATATTTTTCCGATCCATATAAGGCTATATGAGTCCGGTACATATAAGGCTATATTTTTCCAGTCCATATAAGTCTATATTGGTCCGTTCCATATAAGGCTATATTTTTCCGGTCCATAGAAGGCTATATTTTTCCGGTCCATATAAGGCTATATTGGTCCGGTCCATATAAGGCTATATTTTTCCGGTCCATATAAGGCTATATTGGTCCGGTCCATATAAGGCTATATTTTTCCGGTCCATATAAGGCTATATTGGACCGGTCCATATAAGGCTAGATTTTTCCGGTCCATATAAGGCTATATTGGTCCGGTCCATATAAGGCTATATTGGTCCGGACTATATAAGGCTATATTGGTCCGGTCCATATAAGGCTATATTTTTCCGGTCCATATGAGGCTATATTGGTCCAGTCCATATAAGGCTATATTTTTCCGGTCCATATAAGGCTATATTGGTCCGGTCCATATAAGGCTATATTTTTACGGTCCATATAAGGCTATATTTTTACGGTCCATATAAGGCTATATTGGTCCGGTCCATATAAGGCTATATTTTTCCAGTCCATATAAGGCTATATTGGTCCTGTCCATATAAGGCTATATTTTTCCGGTCCATATAAGGCTATATTGGACCGGTCCATATAAGGCTATATTGGTCCTATCCATATAAAGCTATATTTTTCCAGTCCATATAAGGCTATATTTTTCCGGTCCATATAAGGCTATATTGGTCCTGTCCATATAAGGCTATATTTTTCAAGTCCATATAAGGCTATATTGGTCCGGTCCATATAAGGCTATATTTTTCCAGTCCATATAAGGCTATATTTTTCCTGTCCATATAAGGCTATATTGGTCCAATCCATATATGGCTATATTGGTCTGGTCTATATAAGGCTATATCGGTCCTATCCATATAAGGCTATATTTTTCCGGTCCATATAAGGCTATATTGGTCCGGTCCATATAAGGCTATATTTTTCCAATCCATATAAGGCTATATTGGTCCGGTCCATATAAGGCTATCTTTTTCTGGTCCATATAAGTCTATATTGGTCCGGTCCATATAAGGCTATATTTTTCCAGTCCATATAAGGCTATATTGGTCCTTTCCATATAAGGCTATATTTTTGCAGTCCAGATAAGGCTATATTGGTCTGGTCCATATAAGGTTATATTTTTCCGGTCCATATAAGACTATATTGGTCCAGTCCATATAAGGCTATATTTTTCCGGTCCATATAAGGCTATATTTTTCCAGTCCATATAAGGCTATATTGGTCCTATCCTTATAAGGCTATATTTTTCCGGTCCATATAAGGCTATATTTTTCCAGTCCATATAAGGTTATATTGGTCCGGTCCATATAAGGCTATATTTTTCCAGTCCATAGAAGGCTATAATGGTCCTTTCCATATAAGGCTATATTTTTCCGGTCCATATAAAGCTATATTGGTCCGGTCCATATAAGGCTATATTTTTCCGGTCCATATAAGGCTATATTGGTCCGGTCAATATAAGGCTATATTTTTCCAGTCCATATAAGGCTATATTGGTCCGGTCCATATCAGGCTATATTTTTCTGGTCCATATAAGGCTATATTGGTCCGGTCCATATAAGGCTATATTGGTCCTTTCCATATAAGGGTATATTTTTCCCGTCCATATAAGGCTATATTGGTCAGGTCCATATAAGGCTATATTTTCCCGGTCCATATAAGGCTATATTGGTCCGGTCCATATAAGGCTATATTTTTCAAGTCCATATAAGGCTATATTGGTCCTATCCATATATGGCTATATTGGTCTGGTCTATATAAGGCTATATTGGTCCTATCCATATAAGTCTATATTTTTCCGGTCCATATAAGGCTATATTGGTCCGGTCCATATAAGGCTATAGTTTTCCGGTCCATATAAGGCTATATTGGTCCGGTCCGTATAAGGCTATATTGGTCCTTTCCATATAAGGCTATATTTTTCCGGTCCATATAAGGCTATATTGCTCCGGTCCATATAAGGCTATATTTTTCCGGTCCATATAAGGCTATATTGGTCCGGTCCATATCAGGCTATAATTTTCCCGTCCATATAAGGCTATATTGGTCCGGTCCATATAAGGCTATATTTTTCCGGTCCATATAAGGCTATATTGGTCCTATACATATAAGGCTATATTTTTCCAGTCCATATAAGGCTATATTGGTCCTTTCCATATAAGGCAATATTTTTCCAGTCCATATAAGGCTATATTGGTCCGGTCCATATAAAGCTATATTTTTCCGGTCCATATAAGGCTATATTTTTCCGGTCCATATAAGTCTATATTTTTCCGGTCCATATAAGGCTATATTGGTCCGGTCCATATAAGGCTATATTTTTCCAGTCCATATAAGGCTATACTTTCGCAGTCCATATAAGGCTATATTGGTCCTGTCCATATAAGGCTATATTTTTCTGGTCCATATAAGGCAATATTGGTCCGGTCCATATAAGGCTATATTGGTCCGGTCCATATAAGGCTATATTTTTGCAGTCCATATAAGGCTATATTGCTCCTATCCATATAAGGCTATATTTTTCCAGTCCATATAAGGCTATATTGGTCCTGTCCATATAAGGCTATATTGGTCCTTTCCATATAAGGCTATATTGTTCCGGTCCATATAAGGCTATATTGGTCCGGTCCATATAAGGCTATATTTTTCCAGTCCATATAAGGCTATATTGGTCCGGTCGATATAAGGTTATATTTTTCCGGTCCATATAAGGCTATATTGGTCCTTTCCTTATAAGGCTATATTTTTGCAGTCCATATAAGGCTATATTGGTCCTATCCATATAAGGCTATATTTTTGCAGTCCAGATAAGGCTATATTGGTCTGGTCCATATAAGGCTATATTTTTCCGGTCCATATAAGACTATATTGGTCCAGTCCATATAAGGCTATATTTTTCCGGTCCATATAAGGCTATATTGGTCCGGTCCATATAAGGCTATATTTTTCCGGTCCATATAAGGCTATATTGGTCCTATCCTTATAAGGCTATATTTTTCCGGTCCATATAAGGCTATATTTTTCCAGTCCATATAAGGCTATATTGGTCCGGTCCATATAAGGCTATATTTTTTCAGTCCATATAAGGTTATATTGGTCCGGTCCATATAAGGCTATATTTTTCCAGTCCATAGAAGGCTATAATGGTCCTTTCCATATAAGGCTATATTTTTCCGGTCCATATAAAGCTATATTGGTCCGGTCCATATAAGGCTATATTTTTCCGGTCCATATAAGGCTATATTGGTCCGGTCCATATAAGGCTATATTTTTGCAGTCCATATAAGGCTATATTGGTCCAGTCCATATAAGGCTATATTTTTCCGTTCCATATAAGGCTATATTGGTCCGGTCCATATAAGGCTATATTGGTCCTTTCCATATAAGGGTATATTTTTCCGGTCCATATAAGGCTATATTGGTTAGGTCCATATAAGGATATATTTTCTGGTCCATATAAGGCTATATTTTTCCTGTCCATATAAGGCTATATTTTTCCGGTCCATATAAGGCTATATTTTCCCGGTCCATATAAGGCTATATTGGTCCGGTCCATATAAGGCTATATTTTTCCGGTCCATATAAGGCTATATTGGTCCTATCCATACATGGCTATATTGGTCTGGTCTATATAAGGCTATATTGGTCCTATCCATATAAGTCTATATTTTTCCGGTCCATATAAGGCTATATTGGTCCGGTCCATATAAGGCTATATTGGTCCGGTCCATATAAGGCTATATTTTTCCGGTCCATATAAGGCTATATTGGTCCGGTCCATATAAGGCTATATTTTCCCGGTCCATATAAGGCTATATTGGTCCGGTCCATATAAGGCTATATTGGTCCGGACTATATAAGGCTATATTGGTCCGGTCCATATAAGGCTATATTTTTCCGGTCCATATGAGGCTATATTGGTCCAGTCCATATAAGGCTATATTTTTCCGGTCCATATAAGGCTATATTGGTCCTATCCATATAAGGCTATATTTTTCCAGTCCATATAAGGCTATATTGGTCCTTTCCATATAAGGCTATATTTTTCCGGTCCATATAAGGCTATATTGGTACAGTCCATATAACGCTATATTTTTCCGGTCCATATAAGGCTATATTGGTTCTGTCCATATAAGGCTATATTGGTCCGGTCCATATAAGGCTATATTCATCCTATCCGTATAAGGCTATATTGGTCCTATCCATATAAGGCTATATTTTTCCAGTCCATATAAGGCCATATTGGTCCTTTCCATATAAGGCTATATTGGTCCGTTCCATATAAGGCTATATTCGTCCAGTCCATATAAGGCTATATTTTTCCCGTCCATATAAGGCTATATTTTTCCGGTCCATATAAGGCTATATTGGTCCGGTCCATATAAGGCTATATTTTTCCGGTCCATATAAGGCTATATTTTTCCGGTCCATATAAGGCTATATTGGTCCTATCCATATAAGGCTATATTTTTCTAGACCATATAAGGCTAAATTGGTCCGGTCCATATAAGGCTATATTTTTCCGGTCCATATAAGGCTATATTGGTCCGGTCCATATAAGGCTATATTTTTCAAGTACATATAAGCGTATATTGGTCTGGTCCATATAAGGCTATATTTTTCCGGTCCATATAAGGCTATATTTTTCCGGTCCTTATAAGGCTATACTGGTCCGGTCCATATAAGGCTATATTTTTCCAGTCCATATAAGGCTATATTGGTCCTGTCCATATAAGGCTATATTGGTCCTGTCCATATAAGGCTATATTTTTCCAGTCCATATAAGGCTATATTGGTCCTTTCCATATAAGGCTATGTTTTTCCGGTACATATAAGTCTATATTATTCCGGTCCATATAGGGCTATATTGGTCCGGTCCATATAAGGCTATATTGGTCCTTTCCATATAAGGCTATATTGTTCCGGTCCATATAAGGCTATATTGGTCCGGTCCATATAAGGCTATATTTTTCCAGTCCATATAAGGCTATATTGGTCCGGTCGATATAAGGTTATATTTTTCCGGTCCATATAAGGCTATATTGGTCCTTTCCTTATAAGGCTATATTTTTGCAGTCCATATAAGGCTATATGGGTCCTATCCATATAAGGCTATATTTTTGCAGTCCAGATAAGGCTATATTGGTCTGGTCCATATAAGGTTATATTTTTCCGGTCCATATAAGACTATATTGGTCCAGTCCATATAAGGCTATATTTTTCCAGTCCATATAAGGCTATATTGGTCCGGTCCATATAAGGCTATATTTTTCCAGTCCATATAAGGCTATATTGGTCCTATCCTTATAAGGCTATATTTTTCCGGTCCATATAAGGCTATATTTTTCCAGTCCATATAAGGTTATATTGGTCCGGTCCATATAAGGCTATATTTTTCCAGTCCATAGAAGGCTATAATGGTCCTTTCCATATAAGGCTATATTTTTCCGGTCCATATAAAGCTATATTGGTCCGGTCCATATAAGGCTATATTTTTCCGGTCCATATAAGGCTATATTGGTCCGGTCAATATAAGGCTATATTTTTCCAGTCCATATAAGGCTATATTGGTCCGGTCCATATCAGGCTATATTTTTCTGGTCCATATAAGGCTATATTGGTCCGGTCCATATAAGGCTATATTGGTCCTTTCCATATAAGGGTATATTTTTCCCGTCCATATAAGGCTATATTGGTCAGGTCCATATAAGGCTATATTTTCTCGGTCCATATAAGGCTATATTGGTCCGGTCCATAAAAGGCTATATTTTTCCAGTCCATATAAGGCTATATTGGTCCTATCCATATATGGCTATATTGGTCTGGTCTATATAAGGCTATATTGGTCCTATCCATATAAGTCTATATTTTTCCGGTCCATATAAGGCTATATTGGTCCGGTCCATATAAGGCTATAGTTTTCCGGTCCATATAAGGCTATATTGGTCCGGTCCATATAAGGCTATATTGGTCCTTTCCATATAAGGCTATATTTTTCCGGTCCATATAAGGCTGTATTGCTCCGGTCCATATAAGGCTATATTTTTCCAGTCCATATAAGGCTATATTGGTCCGGTCCATATCAGGCTATAATTTTCCCGTCCATATAAGGCTATATTGGTCCGGTCCATATAAGGCTATATTTTTCCGGTCCATATAAGGCTATATTGGTCCTATACATATAAGGCTATATTTTTCCAGTCCATATAAGGCTATATTGGTCCTTTCCATATAAGGCAATATTTTTCCGGTCCATATAAGGCTATATTGGTCCGGTCAATATAAAGCTATATTTTTCCGGTCCATATAAGGCTATATTTTTCCGGTCCATATAAGGCTATATTTTTCCGGTCCATATAAGGCTATATTGGTCCGGTCCATATAAGGCTATATTTTTCCAGTCCATATAAGGCTATATTTTCCCGGTCCATATAAGGCTATATTGGTCCGGTCCATATAAGGCTATATTTTTCCGGTCCATATAAGGCTATATTGGTCCTTTCCATATAAGGCTATATTGGTCCTTTCCATATAAGGCTATACTTTCGCAGTCCATATAAGGCTATATTGGTCCTGTCCATATAAGGCTATATTTTTCTGGTCCATATAAGGCAATATTGGTCCTTTCCATAAAAGGCTATATTGGTCCTGTCCATATAAGGCTATATATTTGCAGTCCATATAAGGCTATATTGCTCCTATCCATATAAGGCTATATTTTTCCAGTCCATATAAGGCTATATTGGTCCTGTCCATATAAGGCTATATTGGTCCTTTCCATATAAGGCTATATTTTTCAAGTCTATATTGGTCCTTTCCATATAAGGCTATATTATTCCAGTCCGTATAAGGCTATATTGGTCCTGTCCATATAAGGCTATATTGGTCCTTTCCATATAAGGCTATATTTTTGCAGTCCATATAAGGCTATATTGGTCCTGTCCATATAAGGCTATATTTTTCCAGTCCATATAAGGCTATATTGGTCCTGTCCATATAAGGCTATATTTTTCCAGTCCATATAAGGCTATATTGGTCCTATCCATATAAGGCTATATTTTTCCAGTCCATATAAGGTTATATTGGTCCGGTCCATATAAGGCTATATTTTTCCAGTCCATATAAGGCTATATTGGTCCGGTCCATATAAGGCTATATTGGTCCTGTCCATATAAAGCTATATTGGTCCGGTCCATATAAGGCTATACTTTCCGGGCCATATAAGGCTATATTGGTCCGGTCCATATGAAGTTATATTTTTCCAGTCCATATAAGGCTATATTGGTCGTTTCCATATAAGGCTATATTTTTCCGGTCCATATAAGGCTATATTTTTCCGATCCATATAAGGCTATATGAGTCCGGTCCATATAAGGCTATATTTTTCAAGTCCATATAAGGCTATATTGGTCCGGTCGATATAAGGTTATATTTTTCCGGTCCATATAAGGCTATATTGGTCCTTTCCTTATAAGGCTATATTTTTGCAGTCCATATAAGGCTATATTGGTCCTATCCATATAAGGCTATATTTTTGCAGTCCAGATAAGGCTATATTGGTCTGGTCCATATAAGGCTATATTTTTCCGGTCCATATAAGACTATATTGGTCCAGTCCATATAAGGCTATATTTTTCCGGTCCATATAAGGCTATATTGGTCCGGTCCATATAAGGCTATATTTTTCCGGTCCATATAAGGCTATATTGGTCCTATCCTTATAAGGCTATATTTTTCCGGTCAATATAAGGCTATATTTTTCCAGTCCATATAAGGCTATATTGGTCCGGTCCATATAAGGCTATATTTTTCCAGTCCATATAAGGTTATATTGGTCCGGTCCATATAAGGCTATATTTTTCCAGTCCATAGAAGGCTATAATGGTCCTTTCCATATAAGGCTATATTTTTCCGGTCCATATAAAGCTATATTGGTCCGGTCCATATAAGGCTATATTTTTCCGGTCCATATAAGTCTATATTGGTCCGGTCCATATAAGGCTATATTTTTGCAGTCCATATAAGGCTATATTGGTCCGGTCCATATAAGGCTATATTTTTCCAGTCCATATAAGGCTATATTGGTCCGGTCCATATAAGGCTATATTGGTCCTTTCCATATAAGGGTATATTT
The DNA here is from genome assembly GCF_949628215.1 of Phalacrocorax aristotelis. NCBI lineage: Eukaryota > Metazoa > Chordata > Aves > Suliformes > Phalacrocoracidae > Phalacrocorax > Phalacrocorax aristotelis. The sequence goes on along the minus strand of NW_027441297.1, from coordinate 21,529 downwards.
TTCCGGTCCATATAAGGCTATATTGGTTAGGTCCATATAAGGCTATATTTTCTGGTCCATATAAGGCTATATTTTTCCTGTCCATATAAGGCTATATTTTTCCGGTCCATATAAGGCTATATTTTCCCGGTCCATATAAGGCTATATTGGTCCGGTCCATATAAGGCTATATTTTTCCGGTCCATATAAGGCTATATTGGTCCTATCCATACATGGCTATATTGGTCTGGTCTATATAAGGCTATATTGGTCCTATCCATATAAGTCTATATTTTTCCGGTCCATATAAGGCTATATTGGTCCGGTCCATATAAGGCTATATTGGTCCTTTCCATATAAGGCTATATTTTTCCGGTCCATATAAGGCTATATTGGTCCGGTCCATATAAGGCTATATTTTCCCGGTCCATATAAGGCTATATTGGTCCGGTCCATATAAGGCTATATTGGTCCGGACTATATAAGGCTATATTGGTCCGGTCCATATAAGGCTATATTTTTCCGGTCCATATGAGGCTATATTGGTCCAGTCCATATAAGGCTATATTTTTCCGGTCCATATAAGGCTATATTGGTCCTTTCCTTATAAGGTTATATTTTTCCGGTCCATATAAGGCTATATTGGTCCTTTCCATATAAGGCTATATTTTTCCAGTCCATATAAGGCTATATTGGTCCTTTCCATATAGGGCTATATTTTTCCGGTCCATATAAGGCTATATTGGTACAGTCCATATAACGCTATATTTTTCCGGTCCATATAAGGCTATATTGGTTCTGTCCATATAAGGCTATATTGGTCCGGTCCATATAAGGCTATATTCATCCTATCCGTATAAGGCTATATTGGTCCTATCCATATAAGGCTATATTTTGCCGGTCCATGTAAGGCCATATTGGTCCTTTCCATATAAGGCTATATTGGTCCGTTCCATATAAGGCAATATTCGTCCAGTCCATATAAGGCTATATTTTTCCCGTCCATATAAGGCTATATTTTTCCGGTCCATATAAGGCTATATTGGTCCGGTCCATATAAGGCTATATTTTTCCGGTCCATATAAGGCTATATTGGTCCTATCCATATAAGGCTATATTTTTCTAGACCATATAAGGCTAAATTGGTCCGGTCCATATAAGGCTATATTTTTCCGGTCCATATAAGGCTATATTGGTCCGGTCCATATAAGGCTATATTTTTCAAGTCCATATAAGCGTATATTGGTTTGGTCCATATAAGGCTATATTTTTCCGGTCCATATAAGGCTATATTTTTCCGGTCCTTATAAGGCTATACTGGTCCGGTCCATATAAGGCTATATTTTTCCAGTCCATATAAGGCTTTATTGGTCCTGTCCATATAAGGCTATATTGGTCCTGTCCATATAAGGCTATATTTTTCCAGTCCATATAAGGCTATATTGGTCCTTTCCATATAAGGCTATGTTTTTCCGGTACATATAATTCTATATTTTTCCGGTCCATATAAGGCTATATTGGTCCGGTCCATATAAGGCTATATTTTTCCGGTCCATATAAGGCTATATTGGTCCGGTATATATAAGGCTATATTTTTCCGGTCCATATAAGGCTATATTTTTCCGCTCCATATAAGGCTATATTGGTCCTATCCATATAAAGCTATATTTTTCCAGTCCATATAAGGCTATATTTTTCCGGTCCATATAAGGCTATATTGGTCCTGTCCATATAAGGCTATATTTTTCAAGTCCATATAAGGCTATATTGGTCCGGTCCATATAAGGCTATATTTTTCCGGTCCATATAAGGCTATATTTTTCCGGTCCATATAAGGCTATATTGGTCCAATCCATATATGGCTATATTGGTCTGGTCTATATAAGGCTTTATCGGTCCTATCCATATAAGGCTATATTTTTCCGGTCCATATAAGGCTATATTGGTCCTTTCCATATAAGGCTATATTTTTCCAGTCCATATAAGGCTATATTGGTCCTGTCCATATAAGGCTATATTTTTCCGATCCATATAAGGCTATATGGGTCCGGTCCATATCAGGCTATATTTTTCCGGTCCATATAAGGCTATATTGGTCCGGTCCATATAAGGCTATATTTTTCCTGTCCATATAAGGCTATATTGGTCCGGTCCATATAAGGCTATATTTTTCCAGTCCATATAAGGCTATATTGGTCCGGTCCATATAAGGCTATATTTTTCCGGTCCATATAAGGCTATATTGGTCCGGTCCATATAAGGCTATACTTTCCGGGCCATATAAGGCTATATTGGTCCAGTCCATATAAGGCTATATTTTTCCGGTCCATATAAGGCTATATTGGTCCGGTCCATATAAGGCTATATTTTTGCAGTCCATATAAGGCTATATTGATCCTTTAAATATAAGGCTATATTTTTCCGGTCCTTATAAGGCTATATTTTTCCGATCCATATAAGGCTATATGAGTCCGGTCCATATCAGGCTATATTTTTCAAGTCCATATAAGGCTATATTGGTCCTTTCCATATAAGGCTATATTTTTCCGGTCCATATAAGGCTATATTTTTCCAGTCAATATAAGGCTATATTTTTCCGATCCATATAAGGCTATATTTTTCAAGTCCATATAAGGCTATATTGGTCTGGTCCATATAAGGGTATATTTTTCCGGTCCATATAAGGCTATATTGGTCCGGTCCATATAAGGCTATATTTTTCCGGTCCATATAAGGCTATATTTTTCCGATCCATATAAGGCTATATTTTTCAAGTCCATATAAGGCTATATTGGTCTGGTCCATATAAGGGTATATTTTTCCGGTCCATATAAGGCTATATTGGTCCTGTCCATATAAGGCTATATTGGTCCGGTCCATATCAGGCTATATTGGTCCTTTCCATATAAGGCTATATTTTTCCGGTCCATAGAAGGCTATATTTTTCCGGTCCATATAAGGCTATATTGGTCCGGTCCATATAACGCTATATTGGTCCTGTCCATATAAGGCTATATTGGTCCGGTCCATATAAGGCTATATTTTTCCGGTCCATATAAGGCTATATTGGACCGGTACATATAAGGCTATATTTTTCCGGTCCATATAAGACTATATTGGTCCAGTCCATATAAGGCTATATTTTTCCGGTCCATATAAGGCTATATTGGTCCTATCCATATAAGGCTATATTTTTCCGGTCCATATAAGGCTATATTGGTCCTATCCATATAAGGCTATATTTTTCCAGTCCATATAAGGCTATATTGGTCCGGTCCATATAAGGCTATATTTTTCAAGTCCATATAAGGCTATATTGGTCCGGTCCATATAAGGCTATATTTTTCCAGTCCATATAAGGCTATATTGGTCCTGTCCATATAAGGCTATATTGGTCCGGTCCATGTAAGTCTATATTTATCCTATTCGTATAAGGCTATATTGGTCCTATCCATATAAGGCTATATTTTTCCGGTCCATATATGGCTATATTGGTCCTTTCCATATAAGGCTATATTGGTCCGTTCCATATAAGTCTATATTCGTCCAGTCCATATAAGGCTTTATATTGGTCCGGTCCATATAAGGCTATATTTTTCCAATCCATATAAGGCAATATTGGTCCTTTCCATATAAGGCTATATTTTTCCAGTCCATAAAAGGCTATATTGGTTCAGTCCATATAAGGCAATATTTTTCCGATCCATATAAGGCTATATGAGTCCGGTACATATAAGGCTATATTTTTCCAGTCCATATAAGTCTATATTGGTCCGTTCCATATAAGGCTATATTTTTCCGGTCCATAGAAGGCTATATTTTTCCGGTCCATATAAGGCTATATTGGTCCGGTCCATATAAGGCTATATTTTTCCGGTCCATATAAGGCTATATTGGTCCGGTCCATATAAGGCTATATTTTTCCGGTCCATATAAGGCTATATTGGACCGGTCCATATAAGGCTAGATTTTTCCGGTCCATATAAGGCTATATTGGTCCGGTCCATATAAGGCTATATTGGTCCGGACTATATAAGGCTATATTGGTCCGGTCCATATAAGGCTATATTTTTCCGGTCCATATGAGGCTATATTGGTCCAGTCCATATAAGGCTATATTTTTCCGGTCCATATAAGGCTATATTGGTCCGGTCCATATAAGGCTATATTTTTACGGTCCATATAAGGCTATATTTTTACGGTCCATATAAGGCTATATTGGTCCGGTCCATATAAGGCTATATTTTTCCAGTCCATATAAGGCTATATTGGTCCTGTCCATATAAGGCTATATTTTTCCGGTCCATATAAGGCTATATTGGACCGGTCCATATAAGGCTATATTGGTCCTATCCATATAAAGCTATATTTTTCCAGTCCATATAAGGCTATATTTTTCCGGTCCATATAAGGCTATATTGGTCCTGTCCATATAAGGCTATATTTTTCAAGTCCATATAAGGCTATATTGGTCCGGTCCATATAAGGCTATATTTTTCCAGTCCATATAAGGCTATATTTTTCCTGTCCATATAAGGCTATATTGGTCCAATCCATATATGGCTATATTGGTCTGGTCTATATAAGGCTATATCGGTCCTATCCATATAAGGCTATATTTTTCCGGTCCATATAAGGCTATATTGGTCCGGTCCATATAAGGCTATATTTTTCCAATCCATATAAGGCTATATTGGTCCGGTCCATATAAGGCTATCTTTTTCTGGTCCATATAAGTCTATATTGGTCCGGTCCATATAAGGCTATATTTTTCCAGTCCATATAAGGCTATATTGGTCCTTTCCATATAAGGCTATATTTTTGCAGTCCAGATAAGGCTATATTGGTCTGGTCCATATAAGGTTATATTTTTCCGGTCCATATAAGACTATATTGGTCCAGTCCATATAAGGCTATATTTTTCCGGTCCATATAAGGCTATATTTTTCCAGTCCATATAAGGCTATATTGGTCCTATCCTTATAAGGCTATATTTTTCCGGTCCATATAAGGCTATATTTTTCCAGTCCATATAAGGTTATATTGGTCCGGTCCATATAAGGCTATATTTTTCCAGTCCATAGAAGGCTATAATGGTCCTTTCCATATAAGGCTATATTTTTCCGGTCCATATAAAGCTATATTGGTCCGGTCCATATAAGGCTATATTTTTCCGGTCCATATAAGGCTATATTGGTCCGGTCAATATAAGGCTATATTTTTCCAGTCCATATAAGGCTATATTGGTCCGGTCCATATCAGGCTATATTTTTCTGGTCCATATAAGGCTATATTGGTCCGGTCCATATAAGGCTATATTGGTCCTTTCCATATAAGGGTATATTTTTCCCGTCCATATAAGGCTATATTGGTCAGGTCCATATAAGGCTATATTTTCCCGGTCCATATAAGGCTATATTGGTCCGGTCCATATAAGGCTATATTTTTCAAGTCCATATAAGGCTATATTGGTCCTATCCATATATGGCTATATTGGTCTGGTCTATATAAGGCTATATTGGTCCTATCCATATAAGTCTATATTTTTCCGGTCCATATAAGGCTATATTGGTCCGGTCCATATAAGGCTATAGTTTTCCGGTCCATATAAGGCTATATTGGTCCGGTCCGTATAAGGCTATATTGGTCCTTTCCATATAAGGCTATATTTTTCCGGTCCATATAAGGCTATATTGCTCCGGTCCATATAAGGCTATATTTTTCCGGTCCATATAAGGCTATATTGGTCCGGTCCATATCAGGCTATAATTTTCCCGTCCATATAAGGCTATATTGGTCCGGTCCATATAAGGCTATATTTTTCCGGTCCATATAAGGCTATATTGGTCCTATACATATAAGGCTATATTTTTCCAGTCCATATAAGGCTATATTGGTCCTTTCCATATAAGGCAATATTTTTCCAGTCCATATAAGGCTATATTGGTCCGGTCCATATAAAGCTATATTTTTCCGGTCCATATAAGGCTATATTTTTCCGGTCCATATAAGTCTATATTTTTCCGGTCCATATAAGGCTATATTGGTCCGGTCCATATAAGGCTATATTTTTCCAGTCCATATAAGGCTATACTTTCGCAGTCCATATAAGGCTATATTGGTCCTGTCCATATAAGGCTATATTTTTCTGGTCCATATAAGGCAATATTGGTCCGGTCCATATAAGGCTATATTGGTCCGGTCCATATAAGGCTATATTTTTGCAGTCCATATAAGGCTATATTGCTCCTATCCATATAAGGCTATATTTTTCCAGTCCATATAAGGCTATATTGGTCCTGTCCATATAAGGCTATATTGGTCCTGTCCATATAAGGCTATATTGGTCCGGTCCATATAAGGCTATATTTTTCAAGTATATATAAGTCTATATTGGTCCTTTCCATATAAGGCTATATTATTCCAGTCCGTATAAGGCTATATTGGTCCTGTCCATATAAGGCTATATTGGTCCTTTCCATATAAGGCTATATTTTTGCAGTCCATATAAGGCTATATTGGTCCTGTCCATATAAGGCTATATTTTTCCAGTCCATATAAGGCTATATTGGTCCTGTCCATATAAGGCTATATTCTTCCAGTCCATATAAGGCTATATTGGTCCTATCCATATAAGGCTATATTTTTCCAGTCCATATAAGGCTATATTGGTCCGGTCCATATAAGGCTATATTTTTCCAGTCCATATAAGGCTATATTGGTCCGGTCCATATAAGGCTATATTGGTCCTGTCCATATAAAGCTATATTGGTCCGGTCCATATAAGGCTATACTTTCCGGGCCATATAAGGCTATATTGGTCCGGTCCATATGAAGTTATATTTTTCCAGTCCATATAAGGCTATATTGGTCCTTTCCATATAAGGCTATATTTTTCCGGTCCATATAAGGCTATATTTTTCCGATCCATATCAGGCTATATGAGTCCGGTCCATATCAGGCTATATTTTTCAAGTCCATATAAGGCTATATTGGTCCGGTCGATATAAGGTTATATTTTTCCGGTCCATATAAGGCTATATTGGTCCTTTCCTTATAAGGCTATATTTTTGCAGTCCATATAAGGCTATATTGGTCCTATCCATATAAGGCTATATTTTTGCAGTCCAGATAAGGCTATATTGGTCTGGTCCATATAAGGCTATATTTTTCCAGTCCATATAAGGCTATATTGGTCCAGTCCATATAAGGCTATATTTTTCCGGTCCATATAAGGCTATATTGGTCCGGTCCATATAAAGCTATATTTTTCCGGTCCATATAAGGCTATATTGGTCCTATCCTTATAAGGCTATATTTTTCCGGTCAATATAAGGCTATATTTTTCCAGTCCATATAAGGCTATATTGGTCCGGTCCATATAAGGCTATATTTTTCCAGTCCATATAAGGTTATATTGGTCCGGTCCATATAAGGCTATATTTTTCCAGTCCATAGAAGGCTATAATGGTCCTTTCCATATAAGGCTATATTTTTCCGGTCCATATAAAGCTATATTGGTCCGGCCCATATAAGGCTATATTTTTCCGGTCCATATAAGGCTATATTGGTCCGGTCCATATAAGGCTATATTTTTGCAGTCCATATAAGGCTATATTGGTCCGGTCCATATAAGGCTATATTTTTCCAGTCCATATAAGGCTATATTGGTCCGGTCCATATAAGGCTATATTGGTCCTTTCCATATAAGGGTATATTTTTCCGGTCCATATAAGGCTATATTGGTTAGGTCCATATAAGGCTATATTTTCTGGTCCATATAAGGCTATATTTTTCCTGTCCATATAAGGCTATATTTTTCCGGTCCATATAAGGCTATATTTTCCCGGTCCATATAAGGCTATATTGGTCCGGTCCATATAAGGCTATATTTTTCCGGTCCATATAAGGCTATATTGGTCCTATCCATACATGGCTATATTGGTCTGGTCTATATAAGGCTATATTGGACCTATCCATATAAGTCTATATTTTTCCGGTCCATATAAGGCTATATTGGTTAGGTCCATATAAGGCTATATTTTCTGGTCCATATAAGGCTATATTTTTCCGGTCCATATAAGGCTATATTGGTCCGGTCCATATAAGGCTATATTTTCCCGGTCCATATAAGGCTATATTGGTCCGGTCCATATAAGGCTATATTGGTCCGGACTATATAAGGCTATATTGGTCCGGTCCATATAAGGCTATATTTTTCCGGTCCATATGAGGCTATATTGGTCCAGTCCATATAAGGCTATATTTTTCCGGTCCATATAAGGCTATATTGGTCCGGTCCATATAAGGCAGTATTTTTCCGATCCATATAAGGCTATATGAGTCCGGTCCATATCAGGCTACATTTTTCCAGTCCATATAAGGCTATATTAGTCCGGTCCATATAAGGCTATATTTTTGGGGTCCATATAAGGCTATATTTTTCCGATCCATATAAGGCTATATTTTTCAAGTCCATATAAGGCTATATTGGTCCGGTCCATATAAGGCTATATTTTTCCGGTCCATATAAGGCTATATTGGTCCGGTCCATATAAGGCTATATTGGTCCTGTCCATATAAGGCTATATTTTTGCAGTCCATATAAGGCTATATTGGTCCTGTCCATATAAGGCTATATTTTTCCAGTCCATATAAGGCTATATTGGTCCTTTCCATATAAGGCTATATTTTTCCTGTCCATATAAGTCTATATTGGTCCGGTCCATATAAGGCTATATTTTTCCGGTCCATAGAAGGCTATATTTTTCCGGTCCATATAAGGCTATATTGGTCCGGTCCATATAAGGCTATATTTTTCCGGTCCATATAAGGCTATATTGGTCCGGTCCATATAAGGCTATATTTTTCCGGTCCATATAAGGCTATATTGGACCGGTCCATATAAGGCTAGATTTTTCCGGTCCATATAAGGCTATATTGGTCCGGTCCATATAAGGCTATATTGGTCCGGACTATATAAGGCTATATTGGTCCTGTCCATATAAGGCTATATTTTTCCGGTCCATATGAGGCTATATTGGTCCAGTCCATATAAGGCTATATTTTTCCGGTCCATATAAGGCTATATTGGTCCGGTCCATATAAGGCTATATTTTTACGGTCCATATAAGGCTATATTGGTCCGGTCCATATAAGGCTATATTTTTCCAGTCCATATAAGGCTATATTGGTCCGGTATATATAAGGCTATATTTTTCCTGTCCATATAAGGCTATATTGGACCGGTCCATATAAGGCTATATTGGTCCTATCCATATAAAGCTATATTTTTCCAGTCCATATAAGGCTATATTTTTCCGGTCCATATAAGGCTATATTGGTCCTGTCCATATAAGGCTATATTTTTCAAGTCCATATAAGGCTATATTGGTCCGGTCCATATAAGGCTATATTTTTCCAGTCCATATAAGGCTATATTTTTCCTGTCCATATAAGGCTATATTGGTCCAATCCATATATGGCTATATTGGTCTGGTCTATATAAGGCTATATCGGTCCTATACATATAAGGCTATATTTTTCCAGTCCATATAAGGCTATATTGGTCCTTTCCATATAAGGCAATATTTTTCCAGTCCATATAAGGCTATATTGGTCCGGTCCATATAAAGCTATATTTTTCCGGTCCATATAAGGCTATATTTTTCCGGTCCATATAAGTCTATATTTTTCCGGTCCATATAAGTCTATATTGGTCCGGTCCATATAAGGCTATATTTTTCCAGTCCATATAAGGCTATATTGGTCCTTTCCATATAAGGCTATATTTTTGCAGTCCAGATAAGGCTATATTGGTCTGGTCCATATAAGGTTATATTTTTCAGGTCCATATAAGACTATATTGGTCCAGTCCATATAAGGCTATATTTTTCCGGTCCATATAAGGCTATATTGGTCCGGTCCATATAAGGCTATATTTTTCCAGTCCATATAAGGCTATATTGGTCCTATCCTTATAAGGCTATATTTTTCCGGTCCATATAAGGCTATATTTTTCCAGTCCATATAAGGTTATATTGGTCCGGTCCATATAAGGCTATATTTTTCCAGTCCATAGAAGGCTATAATGGTCCTTTCCATATAAGGCTATATTTTTCCGGTCCATATAAAGCTATATTGGTCCGGTCCATATAAGGCTATATTTTTCCGGTCCATATAAGGCTATATTGGTCCGGTCAATATAAGGCTATATTTTTCCAGTCCATATAAGGCTATATTGGTCCGGTCCATATCAGGCTATATTTTTCTGGTCCATATAAGGCTATATTGGTCCGGTCCATATAAGGCTATATTGGTCCTTTCCATATAAGGGTATATTTTTCCCGTCCATATAAGGCTATATTGGTCAGGTCCATATAAGGCTATATTTTCCCGGTCCATATAAGGCTATATTGGTCCGGTCCATATAAGGCTATATTTTTCAAGTCCATATAAGGCTATATTGGTCCTATCCATATATGGCTATATTGGTCTGGTCTATATAAGGCTATATTGGTCCTATCCATATAAGTCTATATTTTTCCTGTCCATATAAGGCTATATTGTTCCGGTCCATATAAGGCTATAGTTTTCCGGTCCATATAAGGCTATATTGGTCCGGTCCATATAAGGCTATATTGGTCCTTTCCATATAAGGCTATATTTTTCCGGTCCATATAAGGCTATATTGCTCCGGTCCATATAAGGCTATATTTTTCCGGTCCATATAAGGCTATATTGGTCCGGTCCATATCAGGCTATAATTTTCCCGTCCATATAAGGCTATATTGGTCCGGTCCATATAAGGCTATATTTTTCCGGTCCATATAAGGCTATATTGCTCCTATACATATAAGGCTATATTTTTCCAGTCCATATAAGGCTATATTGGTCCTTTCCATATAAGGCAATATTTTTCCAGTCCATATAAGGCTATATTGGTCCGGTCCATATAAAGCTATATTTTTCCGGTCCATATAAGGCTATATTTTTCCGGTCCATATAAGTCTATATTTTTCCGGTCCATATAAGGCTATATTGGTCCGGTCCATATAAGGCTATATTTTTCCAGTCCATATAAGGCTATATTTTTCCAGTACATATAAGGCTATATTGGTCCTTTCCATATAAGGCTATATTTTTCCGGTCCATATAAGGCTATATTGGTCCTTTCCATATAAGGCTATATTGGTCCTTTCCATATAAGGCTATACTTTCGCAGTCCATATAAGGCTATATTGGTCCTGTCCATATAAGGCTATATTTTTCTGGTCCATATAAGGCAATATTGGTCCGGTCCATATAAGGCTATATTGGTCCTGTCCATATAAGGCTATATTTTTGCAGTCCATATAAGGCTATATTGCTCCTATCCATATAAGGCTATATTTTTCCAGTCCATATAAGGCTATATTGGTCCTGTCCATATAAGGCTATATTGGTCCTGTCCATATAAGGCTATATTGGTCCGGTCCATATAAGGCTATATTTTTCAAGTATATATAAGTCTATATTGGTCCTTTCCATATAAGGCTATATTATTCCAGTCCGTATAAGGCTATATTGGTCCTGTCCATATAAGGCTATATTGGTCCTTTCCATATAAGGCTATATTTTTCAAGTCCATATAAGGCTATATTGGTCCGGTCGATATAAGGTTATATTTTTCCGGTCCATATAAGGCTATATTGGTCCTTTCCTTATAAGGCTATATTTTTGCAGTCCATATAAGGCTATATTGGTCCTATCCATATAAGGCTATATTTTTGCAGTCCAGATAAGGCTATATTGGTCTGGTCCATATAAGGCTATATTTTTCCAGTCCATATAAGGCTATATTGGTCCAGTCCATATAAGGCTATATTTTTCCGGTCCATATAAGGCTATATTGGTCCGGTCCATATAAAGCTATATTTTTCCGGTCCATATAAGGCTATATTGGTCCTATCCTTATAAGGCTATATTTTTCCGGTCAATATAAGGCTATATTTTTCCAGTCCATATAAGGCTATATTGGTCCGGTCCATATAAGGCTATATTTTTCCAGTCCATATAAGGTTATATTGGTCCGGTCCATATAAGGCTATATTTTTCCAGTCCATAGAAGGCTATAATGGTCCTTTCCATATAAGGCTATATTTTTCCGGTCCATATAAAGCTATATTGGTCCGGTCCATATAAGGCTATATTTTTCCGGTCCATATAAGGCTATATTGGTCCGGTCCATATAAGGCTATATTTTTGCAGTCCATATAAGGCTATATTGGTCCGGTCCATATAAGGCTATATTTTTCCAGTCCATATAAGGCTATATTGGTCCGGTCCATATAAGGCTATATTGGTCCTTTCCATATAAGGGTATATTTTTCCGGTCCATATAAGGCTATATTGGTTAGGTCCATATAAGGCTATATTTTCTGGTCCATATAAGGCTATATTTTTCCTGTCCATATAAGGCTATATTTTCCCGGTCCATATAAGGCTATATTGGTCCGGTCCATATAAGGCTATATTTTTCCGGTCCATATAAGGCTATATTGGTCCTATCCATACATGGCTATATTGGTCTGGTCTATATAAGGCTATATTGGACCTATCCATATAAGTCTATATTTTTCCGGTCCATATAAGGCTATATTGGTTAGGTCCATATAAGGCTATATTTTCTGGTCCATATAAGGCTATATTTTTCCGGTCCATATAAGGCTATATTGGTCCGGTCCATATAAGGCTATATTTTCCCGGTCCATATAAGGCTATATTGGTCCGGTCCATATAAGGCTATATTGGTCCGGACTATATAAGGCTATATTGGTCCGGTCCATATAAGGCTATATTTTTCCGGTCCATATGAGGCTATATTGGTCCAGTCCATATAAGGCTATATTTTTCCGGTCCATATAAGGCTATATTGGTCTTTTCCTTATAAGGTTATATTTTTCCGGTCCATATAAGGCTATATTGGTCCTATCCATATAATTCTATATTTTTCCGGTCCATATAAGGCTATATTGGTCCGGTCCATATAAGGCTATATTTTTCCGGTCCATATAAGGCTATATTGGTCCGGTATATATAAGGCTATATTTTTCCGGTCCATATAAGGTTATATTGGACCGGTCCATATAAGGCTATATTGGTCCTATCCATATAAAGCTATATTTTTCCAGTCCATATAAGGCTATATTTTTCCGGTCCATATAAGGCTATATTTTTCTGGTCCATATAAGGCTATATTGGTCCAATCCATATATGGCTATATTGGTCTGGTCTATATAAGGCTTTATCGGTCCTATCCATATAAGGCTATATTTTTCCGGTCCATATAAGGCTATATTGGTCCGGTCCATATAAGGCTATATTTTTCCAGTCCATATAAGGCTATATTGGTCCGGTCCATATAAGGCTATATTTTTCCGATCCATATAAGGCTATATGGGTCCGGTCCATATCAGGCTATATTTTTCCGGTCCATATAAGGCTATATTGGTCCGGTCCATATAAGGCTATATTTTTCCTGTCCATATAAGGCAATATTGGTCCGGTCCATATAAGGCTATATTTTTCCAGTCCATATAAGGCTATATTGGTCCGGTCCATATAAGGCTATATTTTTCCGGTCCATATAAGGCTATATTGGTCCGGTCCATATAAGTCTATACTTTCCGGGCCATATAAGGCTATATTGGTCCGGTCCATATGAAGTTATATTTTTCCGGTCCATATAAGGCTATATTGGTCCGGTCCATATAAGGCTATATTTTTGCAGTCCATATAAGGCTATATTGGTCCTTTAAATATAAGGCTATATTTTTCCGGTCCTTATAAGGCTATATTTTTCCGATCCATATAAGGCTATATGAGTCCGGTCCATATCAGGCTATATTTTTCAAGTCCATATAAGGCTATATTGGTCCGGTCCATATAAGGCTATATTTTTCCAGTCCATATAAGGCTATATTTTTCCAGTCAATATAAGGCTATATTTTTCCGATCCATATAAGGCTATATTTTTCAAGTCCATATAAGGCTATATTGGTCTGGTCCATATAAGGGTATATTTTTCCGGTCCATATAAGGCTATATTGGTCCGGTCCATATAAGGCTATATTTTTCCGGTCCATATAAGGCTATATTTTTCCGATCCATATAAGGCTATATTTTTCAAGTCCATATAAGGCTATATTGGTCTGGTCCATATAAGGGTATATTTTTCCGGTCCATATAAGGCTATATTGGTCCGGTCCATATAAGGCTATATTGGTCCGGTCCATATCAGGCTATATTGGTCCTTTCCATATAAGGCTATATTTTTCCGGTCCATAGAAGGCTATATTTTTCCGGTCCATATAAGGCTATATTGGTCCGGTCCATATCAGGCTATATTTCTCAAGTCCATATAAGGCTATATTGGTCCGGTCCATATAAGGCTATATTTTTCCGGTCCATATAAGGCTATATTTTTCCGATCCATATAAGGCTATATTTTTCAAGTCCATATAAGGCTATATTGGCCCTTTCCATATAAGGCTATATTTTTCCGGTCCATATAAGGCTATATTGGTCCGGTCCATATAAGGCTATATTGGTCCTGTCCATATAAGGCTATATTTTTGCAGTCCATATAAGGCTATATTGGTCCTGTCCATATAAGGCTATATTTTTCCAGTCCATATAAGGCTATATTGGTCCTTTCCATATAAGGCTATATTTTTCCAGTCCATATAAGTCTATATTGGTCCGGTCCATATAAGGCTATATTTTTCCGGTCCATAGAAGGCTATATTTTTCCGGTCCATATAAGGCTATATTGGTCCGGTCCATATAAGGCTATATTTTTCCGGTCCATATAAGGCTATATTGGTCCGGTCCATATAAGGCTATATTTTTCCTGTCCATATAAGGCTATATTGGACCGGTCCATATAAGGCTATATTTTTCCGGTCCATATAAGGCTATATTGGTCCGGTCCATATAAGGCTATATTGGTCCGGACTATATAAGGCTATATTGGTCCGGTCCATATAAGGCTATATTTTTCCGGTCCATATGAGGCTATATTGGTCCAGTCCATATAAGGCTATATTTCTCCGGTCCATATAAGGCTATATTGGTCCGGTCCATATAAGGCTATATTTTTACGGTCCATATAAGGCTATATTTTTACGGTCCATATAAGGCTATATTGGTCCTTTAAATATAAGGCTATATTTTTCCGGTCCATATAAGGCTATATTGGTCCGGTATATATAAGGCTATATTTTTCCGGTCCATATAAGGCTATATTGGACCGGTCCATATAAGGCTATATTGGTCCTATCCATATAAAGCTATATTTTTCCAGTCCATATAAGGCTATATTTTTCCGGTCCATATAAGGCTATATTGGTCCTGTCCATATAAGGCTATATTTTTCAAGTCCATATAAGGCTATATTGGTCCGGTCCATATAAGGCTATATTTTTCCGGTCCATATAAGGCTATATTTTTCCTGTCCATATAAGGCTATATTGGTCCAATCCATATATGGCTATATTGGTCTGGTCTATATAAGGCTATATCGGTCCTATCCATATAAGGCTATATTTTTCCGGTCCATATAAGGCTATATTGGTCCGGTCCATATAAGGCTATATTTTTCCGATCCATATAAGGCTATATTGGTCCGGTCCATATAAGGCTATCTTTTTCTGGTCCATATAAGTCTATATTGGTCCGGTCCATATAAGGCTATATTTTTCCAGTCCATATAAGGCTATATTGGTCCGGTCCATATAATGCTATATTTTTCCGATCCATATAAGGCTATATGGGTCCGGTCCATATCAGGCTATATTTTTCCGGTCCATATAAGGCTATATTGGTCCGGTCCATATAAGGCTATATTTTTCCTGTCCATATAAGGCTATATTGTTCCGGTCCATATAAGGCTATATTTTTCCAGTCCATATAAGGCTATATTGGTCCGGTCCATATAAGGCTATATTTTTCCGGTCCATATAAGGCTATATTGGTCCGGTCCATATAAGGCTATACTTTCCGGGCCATATAAGGCTATATTGGTCCGGTCCATATGAAGTTATATTTTTCCGGTCCATATAAGGCTATATTGGTCCGGTCCATATAAGGCTATATTTTTGCAGTCCATATAAGGCTATATTGGTCCTTTAAATATAAGGCTATATTTTTCCGGTCCTTATAAGGCTATATTTTTCCGATCCATATAAGGCTATATGAGTCCGGTCCATATCAGGCTATATTTTTCAAGTCCATATAAGGCTATATTGGTCCGGTCCATATAAGGCTATATTTTTCCAGTCCATATAAGGCTATATTTTTCCAGTCAATATAAGGCTATATTTTTCCGATCCATATAAGGCTATATTTTTCAAGTCCATATAAGGCTATATTGGTCTGGTCCATATAAGGGTATATTTTTCCGGTCCATATAAGGCTATATTGGTCCGGTCCATATAAGGCTATATTGGTCCGGTCCATATAAGGCTATATTTTTCCGGTCCATATAAGGCTATATTTTTCCGATCCATATAAGGCTATATTTTTCAAGTCCATATAGGGCTATATTGGTCTGGTCCATATAAGGGTATATTTTTCCGGTCCATATAAGGCTATATTGGTCCGGTCCATATAAGGCTATATTGGTCCGGTCCATATCAGGCTATATTGGTCCTGTCCATATAAGGCTATATTTTTCCGGTCCATAGAAGGCTATATTTTTCCGGTCCATATAAGGCTATATTGGTCCTATCCATATAAGGCTATATTTTTCCGGTCCATATAAGGCTATATTGGTCCTATCCATATAAGGCTATATTTTTCCAGTCCATATAAGGCTATATTGGTCCGGTCGATATAAGGCTATATTTTTCCGGTCCATATAAGGCTATATTGGTCCTGTCCATATAAGGCTATATTTTTCCAGTCCATATAAGTCTATATTCGTCCAGTCCATATAAGGCTTTATATTGGTCCGGTCCATATAAGGCTATATTTTTCCAATCCATATAAGGCTATATTGGTCCGGTCCATATCAGGCTATATTTTTCAAGTCCATATAAGGCTATATTGGTCCTTTCCATATAAGGCTATATTTTTCCAGTCCATAAAAGGCTATATTGGTTCAGTCCATATAAGGCAATATTTTTCCGATCCATATAAGCCTATATGAGTCCGGTACATATAAGGCTATATTTTTCTAGTCCATATAAGGCTATATTGGTCCTGTCCATATAAGGCTATATTTTTCCAGTCCATATAAGGCTATATGGGTCCTTTCCAGGTAAGGCTATATTTTTCCTGTCCATATAAGGCTATATTGGTCCGGTCCATATAAGGCTATATTGGTCCTTTCCATATAAGGCTATATTTTTCCAGTCCATATAAGGCTATATTGGTCCGGTCCATATAAGGCAGTATTTTTCCGATCCATATAAGGCTATATGAGTCCGGTACATATAAGGCTATATTTTTCTAGTCCATATAAGGCTATATTGGTCCTGTCCATATAAGGCTATATTTTTCCTGTCCATATAAGGCTATATGGGTCCTTTCCATATAAGGCTATATTTTTCCTGTCCATATAAGGCTATATTTTTCCGGTCCATATAAGGCTATATTGGTCCTTTCCATATAAGGCTATATTTTTCCAGTCCATATAAGGCTATATTGGTCCGGTCCATATAAGGCAGTATTTTTCCGATCCATATAAGGCTATATGAGTCCGGTCCATATCAGGCTACATTTTTCCAGTCCATATAAGGCTATATTAGTCCGGTCATTATAAGGCTATATTTTTCGGGTCCATATAAGGCTATATTTTTCCGATCCATATAAGGCTATATTTTTCAAGTCCATATAAGGCTATATTGGTCCGGTCCATATAAGGCTATATTTTTCCGGTCCATATAAGGCTATATTGGTCCGGTCCATATAAGGCTATATTGGTCCTGTCCATATAAGGCTATATTTTTGCAGTCCATATAAGGCTATATTGGTCCTGTCCATATAAGGCTATATTTTTCCAGTCCATATAAGGCTATATTGGTCCTTTCCATATAAGGCTATATTTTTCCAGTCCATATAAGTCTATATTGGTCCGGTCCATATAAGGCTATATTTTTCCGGTCCATAGAAGGCTATATTTTTCCGGTCCATATAAGGCTATATTGGTCCGGTCCATATAAGGCTATATTTTTCCGGTCCATAGAAGGCTATATTTTTCCGGTCCATATAAGGCTATATTTTTCCGGTCCATATAAGGCTATATTGGACCGGTCCATATAAGGCTATATTTTTCCGGTCCATATAAGGCTATATTGGTCCGGTCCATATAAGGCTATATTGGTCCGGACTATATAAGGCTATATTGGTCCGGTCCATATAAGGCTATATTTTTCCGGTCCATATGAGGCTATATTGGTCCAGTCCATATAAGGCTATATTTTTCCGGTCCATATAAGGCTATATTGGTCCGGTCCATATAAGGCTATATTTTTACGGTCCATATAAGGCTATATTGTTCCGGTCCATATAAGGCTATATTTTTCCGGTCCATATAAGGCTATATTGGTCCGGTATATATAAGGCTATATTTTTCCGGTCCATATAAGGCTATATTGGACCGGTCCATATAAGGCTATATTGGTCCTATCCATATAAAGCTATATTTTTCCAGTCCATATAAGGCTATATTTTTCCGGTCCATATAAGGCTATATTGGTCCTGTCCATATAAGGCTATATTTTTCAAGTCCATATAAGGCTATATTGGTCCGGTCCATATAAGGCTATATTTTTCCAGTCCATATAAGGCTATATTTTTCCTGTCCATATAAGGCTATATTGGTCCAATCCATATATGGCTATATTGGTCTGGTCTATATAAGGCTATATCGGTCCTATCCATATAAGGCTATATTTTTCCGGTCCATATAAGGCTATATTGGTCCGGTCCATATAAGGCTATATTTTTCCAATCCATATAAGGCTATATTGGTCCGGTCCATATAAGGCTATCTTTTTCTGGTCCATATAAGTCTATATTGGTCCGGTCCATATAAGGCTATATTTTTCCAGTCCATATAAGGCTATATTGGTCCTTTCCATATAAGGCTATATTTTTCCAGTCCATATAAGGCTATATTGGTCCGGTCCATATAATGCTATATTTTTCCGATCCATATAAGGCTATATGGGTCCGGTCCATATCAGGCTATATTTTTCCGGTCTATATAAGGCTATATTGGTCCGGTCCATATAAGGCTATATTTTTCCTGTCCATATAAGGCTATATTGGTCCGGTCCATATAAGGCTATATTTTTCCAGTCCATATAAGGCTATATTGGTCCGGTCCATATAAGGCTATATTTTTCCGGTCCATATAAGGCTATATTGGTCCGGTCCATATAAGGCTATACTTTCCGGGCCATATAAGGCTATATTGGTCCGGTCCATATGAAGTTATATTTTTCCGGTCCATATAAGGCTATATTGGTCCGGTCCATATAAGGCTATATTTTTGCAGTCCATATAAGGCTATATTGGTCCTTTAAATATAAGGCTATATTTTTCCGGTCCTTATAAGGCTATATTTTTCCGATCCATATAAGGCTATATGAGTCCGGTCCATATCAGGCTATATTTCTCAAGTCCATATAAGGCTATATTGGTCCGGTCCATATAAGGCTATATTTTTCCAGTCCATATAAGGCTATATTTTTCCAGTCAATATAAGGCTATATTTTTCCGATCCATATAAGGCTATATTGGTCCTATCCATATAAGGCTATATTGGTCCTTTCCATATAAGGGTATATTTTTCCGGTCCATATAAGGCTATATTGGTCCGGTCCATATAAGGCTATATTGGTCCGGTCCATATAAGGCTATATTTTTCCGGTCCATATAAGGCTATATTTTTCCGATCCATATAAGGCTATATTTTTCAAGTCCATATAAGGCTATATTGGTCTGGTCCATATAAGGGTATATTTTTCCGGTCCATATAAGGCTATATTGGTCCGGTCCATATAAGGCTATATTGGTCCGGTCCATATCAGGCTATATTGGTCCTTTCCATATAAGGCTATATTTTTCCGGTCCATAGAAGGCTATATTTTTCCGGTCCATATAAGGCTATATTGGTCCGGTCCATATAAGGCTATATTTTTCCGGTCCATGTAAGGCTATATTGCTCCGGTCCATATAAGGCTATATTTTTCCGGTCCATATAAGACTATATTGGTCCAGTCCATAGA
The DNA here is from genome assembly GCF_949628215.1 of Phalacrocorax aristotelis. NCBI lineage: Eukaryota > Metazoa > Chordata > Aves > Suliformes > Phalacrocoracidae > Phalacrocorax > Phalacrocorax aristotelis. The sequence continues at coordinate 1,271 of NW_027441297.1, read as the reverse complement.
AGGCTATATTTTTCCGGTCCATATAAGGCTATATTGGTCCGGTCCATATAACGCTATATTGGTCCTGTCCATATAAGCCTATATTGGTCCGGTCCATATAAGGCTATATTTTTCCGGTCCATATAAGGCTATATTGGACCGGTACATATAAGGCTATATTTTTCCGGTCCATATAAGACTATATTGGTCCAGTCCATATAAGGCTATATTTTTCTGGTCCATATAAGGCTATATTGGTCCTATCCATATAAGGCTATATTTTTCCGGTCCATATAAGGCTATATTGGTCCTATCCATATAAGGCTATATTTTTCCAGTCCATATAAGGCTATATTGGTCCGGTCCATATAAGGCTATATTTTTCCGGTCCATATAAGGCTATATTGGTCCGGTCCATATAAGGCTATATTTTTCAAGTCCATATAAGGCTATATTGGTCCTGTCCATATAAGGCTATATTGGTCCGGTCCATATAAGGCTATATTGGTCCTTTCCATATAAGGCTATATTGGTCCGTTCCATATAAGTCTATATTCGTCCAGTCCATATAAGGCTTTATATTGGTCCGGTCCATATAAGGCTATATTTTTCCAATCCATATAAGGCTATATTGGTCCGGTCCATATCAGGCTATATTTTTCAAGTCCATATAAGGCTATATTGGTCCGGTCCATATCAGGCTATATTTTTCCAGTCCATAAAAGGCTATATTGGTTCAGTCCATATAAGGCAATATTTTTCCGATCCATATAAGGCTATATGAGTCCGGTACATATAAGGCTATATTTTTCTAGTCCATATAAGGCTATATTGGTCCTGTCCATATAAGGCTATATTTTTCCAGTCCATATAAGGCTATATGGGTCCTTTCCATATAAGGCTATATTTTTCCTGTCCATATAAGGCTATATTGTTCCGGTCCATATAAGGCTATATTTTTCCGGTCCATATAAGGCTATACTTTTCCGGTCCATATAAGGCTCTATTTTTCCAGGCCATATAAGGCTATATTGGTCCTGTCCATATTAGGTTATATTTTTCCTGTCCATATAAGGCTATATTGGTCCGGTCCATATAAGGCTATATTTTTCCGGTCCATATAAGGCTATATTGGTCCTTTCCATATAAGGCTATATTTTTCCAGTCCATATAAGGCTATATTGGTCCGGTCCATATAAGGCAGTATTTTTCCGATCCATATAAGGCTATATGAGTCCGGTCCATATCAGGCTACATTTTTCCAGTCCATATAAGGCTATATTAGTCCGGTC